>NC_089213.1:2299036-2599036 GCF_963930695.1 Labrus bergylta | reverse complement strand
AAAGATTTATAGCTTTAAAGAAAGGACAGTGGACAGAGTTAGAAATTGGAGTGAGAGTGGGAAAGACATGACGTAAAGGAAGCCACAGGTCGGACTTGAACCCGGGGCCACCCACTTGAAAGGACTAAAGCCTTTGTATGTTGGGCGCCAGCTAACCGCTAGACTATCAGCGCCCCCAAATGACATGTTTATTGGTCTCTGTAAGAGATACAACAGAGGAAAAGCAACTTGTATTTTTGTATTATAAAGTGCATCAGCTATGCCTGGACCTTCCTCTCAAAAGATCACTTACGTTGATGCATGTCTTCTTGGAATCAAATATTGTAAATACATTTATTTCCATAATGCATTGAAAATGTTATGTGAAATATCAAGACAGAGTATTGGGAATAGTAAATAATTACCCCTAAAAGTTACCTTACTTCCTCCCTTATCATGATGATGGTTTTTATAATTCCATTCGAGTCAAAATAGAGACTGTGAAACACTTCTCTCTCCCTCCTACTTGTAATAAAGCACCTGTCCTTATACAGTATAAAGGGATTAGACAACTATGTTAAGAGCACAGGAATAAAACCCACACATTTGTTTTTTGTTTTTTTGTGTGTGTGTGTCAACATTAAGGCAGAAAGGCAGGTCAACCACATGATCCAGCAGCCTGAGCGGCTGTAAACCGATCCTCATAGTCTAAGCACATCCTCTATGCTGGGGTCCCTCTTCTGCCAGGCTCACACACACACACACACACACACACACACACATATACACACTCTCTCTCTCTGGTCTGCACACACATTCCAGTTCAGGCTCTGCGAGGGGCAGGCGCAGAGTGTGTGTGTGCTTCAAGCTTGGATCTGTTCTTCAAGAGTGAGCGTCTCCCTCTCTCACTCTCCACAAGTCGTTAAAGTCTGAAAGCGGAGGAGGGAGAGACGGCAGAGAGACCAGGGGAGGTCTGACGACACCATCCCAGCTTTTTTTCCCCGGCACCTTATTTTGAATGCACGGATTGATGAATGCGAGCGCACAGTCTGCATCTGGCCTGTGGTCTCCTGGAGGAACACCAAGAATTTAAGAACCAAGGCTGTCACACTACAAGAGATGTGTGCAACGCTTCCTGCCAGGACAAGAACTTGAAGGATACTTTTTTGGAAAACGAAGCACGTGTATCTGTCCATGGTGGGAGTAGGATTCAATGCAGGAGGTCCAGTGTAAGAATGGATGACGCATGCTCCAGGCTAACGGTGTCTGATCCAGCTTTAAAGCAAAGAAGGAACACCTAAGGAGACAAGAAGAACTTACCAGACTTCACCTGCAACTTTCCCCCAAAGCTGATATGATGCTTTGGTGCAACCAGTTGCTCTCTTTAGCAGCACTTCTTGTGATTGTGAGCTGCGGAGGAGGGGAGCAGAGGAGAGGGACGGATAGCAGCAGCAGCAGCAGCAACACAGGTGGCGGCAGCAGCAGTAGCAGCAGCAGTAGTGGAGGGAGTAGCAGCAGCAGTAATAATTACAGCAGCAGCAGACGCTTTCATAAGATCCAGCATGGCCAGTGCACCTACACCTTCATCCTGCCTGAGGGGGACGGAGGCCGAGGGGGATCCTGCAGGGAGGCCAAAGCTGGGAACCCGCAGCAGCAGCAGCAGAACGCCAACTCCCTCCAGAGGGACGCCCCGCCACCTGAGCCGGACTTCCCCAGCCAGAAGATCCAGCAACTGGAGCACATTATGGAGAACTATACCCAGTGGTTGCAGAAGGTAAGGAGGGTGGGTGGGTGGGTGTGTTCGATGAAGCGCTTACAAAGTTGACCAACAGAGCTGGAGACAATTAAAATGATTTGCTCCCCAAGCTATTTAGCAATGATTTATTTGAGTAAAAAGATGTTTTCTGAAGAGTGGAATGCAGTTGATATGAAAAACCAAAAATATTTCCTGTTTTGAAACTCTTCAGACTTGTGATGTCTGAAAAGGAAAAGGAATAAACTTTACACTTTGCCTTTTTGATCGATACATAATTCCTCACTATTATGTAATGTTGGGTGTTGAATCCACAACAACTCATGCATGCGACTGGATCTTATTCCTTTTTGAAGTGGTTCACGCCGTCCTGTATTTGTCGGGGGGGGGTGGTGTTTGTGTTTCCGCGGGTGTGTGGTCTCCGCCGTGTGTATGTATGCTTCTCGAGAGATAACTTGTTTTTGGTTTTCTGGATGAGGGCTCTCAGACTGAAGACTGCTTGTGTTTGCTGTTTTTTTTTTTCCTGTAGCTGACACATTGTTTGTCTCGGTGTTTGTCAGACCAACGTTTATGTGCTTTAGGAGCGGGGGAATGTTTTTGTTTCTGTGTGATGCTGTGTCACTTTTTTTAAAACAGAAATGTCCCGCAGACACTCAAACGATTACAGCGGTGTGTCGACTCTTATAGCTGACAAACTGTTTATCCTCCTTGGTGTCATGTAAATCACTTTAAGCATCGTGTAAGCGTGATAATTTGCCAATTTGGAGAAACAAAATCTTAATTCTAGAAGCCAGAATTAGCAACACAGTGATTATTTACACTGTTAAGCTCTTATATAAGTGTGAACATTATCTGAATTGAACTTTTTGTTCTGGATGTCAAACAGCTGTCTCTTTTCTTTGCTGTCTCCGTATCCATCCAACAAACACACCTTTTTTTTTTTCTTCTTCTTTTCTTTACTATGTTCTCTCTGTTTTTTTTCCGGACTAAACTTCCCTGAATTCCACACATATGTCCAGTTGAGTTGCTCGGAGCGTCGGTCACAGAGCAGAGGTAGTTATATGTCAGTCACCCCATGTTCTCCAGTGGGCTGTCTCTTTAATGGCAGGAAGTCAGAGAGAGCCCCCCAGAGACCCGCAGAGGAGGAACAGACAGAGACAGAGAATGCTCCCTCTATTTATTCTAGGCAAAGGACGTGTGAGCACAACTTACAAATCCAGACTCAAAACACAGAAAAAGAAGAAGACCTTTCAGACTTTTCTGTTAAATAAAACAAACATTTTTTTATTGAGCTGATACAATATAAAATAACTCCTTTTTAATTGCCTTTGGAACAAGCAAATTACAGTTTATTTATAGAGCCAGCGAGGCGTTTACTATGTTCAAATATGGTTCTACTGTAGTGTTAATGATGGCTGATATGGTTTGGCAGGGACTCTGCTTTTCTAAGCTTTGAGACTCTGCGTCTCCGCAGAAAGCCAGACTATCTCTCAGAAAGGAGCTCATGAATCAAATAAACAAACTTCCAAATTCGGCTTTCCCGGCCGTCCACTTTCCACAATATTGAGCTTCTAAAATAAGGTTAGCGTGGATCTAGGAGGATTTTTCTCTTGTGGTGTGTTTTGTCTACAAAGCAAATACGTGCACAGATAACACCTGATGGATTTGATGGATGACGGTTGAACTGGAGGGATTATTCAACTTTTGCACCTCTGAGTCGGTTCATTAGCGTGACCTCCCGAAAACCGTCTGGGCCACTCTGCGGTGTGCCTGCTTCTCATTTTCCGAAAGTAAACTTTTCACTCCTCAGGTTGAAGGAAATGGTAATTTCTCATCAATTAACCAGGCGTTGTTGCAGCGAGATGTTGATGGATTTTGTAATTAAGGAAGTGTCGGGTGGAGGCCTCTCCACCCAGCTGCAGATTCAGATACTCTATCTTAACCAAAGTGGAGATAGAAATATATGTCCGATATAAAGGGCTCGATTAGATTGTTTCAGGATACATGTTTTTTTTTACAATTTTTCAGTTTATCTTTGTCGTCTATAAAATGCCCAAATTTCTTTAAAAATGTATTACAGTTTCAGAGAGCTTAAAGTGAAGTCTTCATGACCTCTTCTGTCCTACAAAGGGTCAAAAACCCAGAAAGAAAAAATTGATCTACTGGTGTAAAGGACAAAGAAAAGTTGCAAATCCTTCCACTTATTGAGCAAGCAAATGGTTCGACTTACAAAATGACTGATTGTCAGAATAGTTGGTGATTCATTTGTCTTTTGGCCGATTAATTGATCAATCGTTACCCGTAACTAAATCTAATATTTTTACAAGAAAGCTTTAGAGGGAAAACTATTGACTCTGACAAAATCAGTGTATCTTTGGACTGTGTTACCCTCACTGTCTCTCTTTTCAGTGGAGGAATTTACTATACATGGAATATGTCAAGGACTTACGACTTGGTGTACTCCAAATTTGACATCCTTGTGTTTGTAGATTCACTACTTATCTGGCAGAAAATTTTATAATTATGCAAAAAAAAGGGTGTTTAATATGTATTAAATAAGCATCAAGTTAATGAAACACTATCAACCTGTCTTCTTGAGTTCTCCTTCCTCAAGTCCGTAAACCTGGGAGTGTTTCTGCTCGGCTCCCCAAAGCGATCCACGTGTCAAGAAAGGCCAGGGGGTGAAATAACACCGGCTTTATCTTTGCTCAGTGGACCTCATCCATCTGTGATAGTACAAGTGATACTATGAAAACAGTTGCGGCAGCGTTGGTCGACTGAAGGTTTGACTAATGAGACCTCCAGAATAACTTTCACCTCCGATTTAAAAGGGGGGAACTCCTGGAAACGTCTGCCATCACCACTGATGCTATCATACCTCTTTCTGACATGTTTTACAGTTTTCTTTCAAAATAAAAGATCCTGAAAAATAAAGATATGGACGCAATCGTTTTAATGTCAAGGTTAGCAGTTCCCTTTGGAGCAACAGTGAGTTGAATTGGACACAAGTGGTTGAATAATAGAAAATACAAGTAGCAAGTAAAAGATCAGTGCAGAAAGGAATTGGTATAGTCGTTTCTGAAACACACAGTGGTAATTTAGTCTAATTACACTGCATGGGGGGGAACATCAGGATGCAGTTAACATTTTTTCATTGGACAGATGATTAGGTGTTCTGGCCAGTCTATCTATCTCAATCACACCGGCGTTTTTTAACTGCTTGTCTAAGCGAGCGCTCGCCCTGATGAAAGAGACGTTCTGAGCAGACTGAGCCAGATAGCAGCTCAGTGCCTCACTGCTCAGTCTACTGTGGGGGGGGGGGGGGGGGGGGGGGGGAGTGATGCAGCAAACAGCTGTTGGGGAAGCATTCAAACCCAGATCTTTACTTCCTTGACCGAGGGTAGAGTATATGGACCCTGATAGCATTCCTGACCAGTCAAAGGTGGCGTGTGTTTGTACAAGGATTACGTCCCCCGGCCTGCCTGCGAGGCGAGGACCCCTCGGATGAGCTTGGCTAGGATCCTCGTAGAGGAAATACAGCCGGAAACAAGCACAATATAACAAATTTACATTTGACTTTCAGCTTTCCTAAAAGGACTTACATAGTGCTTTCCAAAAAGATAAGGTTGAGAACAGGAACGCAAGCAGCAAAAAAAGCATCAATGTTGTCCGTTTTTTTAGAGTATCCCAGAAAAAACTTGTCAGTCATTCGGGAAATCCATTGAAGTAGGTGGTCTTAGATTGCATTTCCTATCACGACAGATACTGTATCAGATAAACGGTGTCAAAATAGCTGTGGACCTCCAGCTGTGAAGGAACATTTGTAATGATTCAGCTTGCAAGCTAGCTTGTGTTTGTTGGTGGTGTTGAGTGTAATTTGTGTGACAATCAGACCGATTGAGCTTTGGTGGTACGACCTGAACGATGTAGTCACACCGTGTGAGCTGACAATTCACCACAACATATAACCTCGTGGCAGACATTGGTCGACGTTTTTACAGGCTTACAACTGCTACAGATGACGGATTCGCTTCATTTCTTTTTCAGAGCACATGAATTATTACCGTATTGGTCCGAATATAAGACGACCCTGATTATAAGACGACTCCCGTTTTTCAACACTCACATTAAACACCTGTTGTATTAATAATTATGATAATAATTAACATACCGTATTTATCAGTAAAGGCCTACGGCACTTTTCAAAACAAAGTTTTTCACAAGGTCAAAATATGTACAGTATGATTCAAAATTAACATCAACAGAGAGAATACAGGCCACATCTTTAACTAAACTAAACTAAAGCTCGCCAAACTTCTCCTCCGATGTCTCCTATTCCTCACACACGTCCTCCGCCCCGCTGTGTTCGCTCTCACTGTCATCGCTCCCCTGCTCCTCCCAGAGTGCGTCATGTTAATTGACATTTAAAGGGACAGGCGAACAATTATAGCTGCGCTCTGAATGCTAGACCCCGAATATAAGACGACCCGACTTTTTCGGACCTATTTCGATGGGGAAAAAGGCCGTCTTATATTCGGACCAATACGGTAATTTCTTAAAGTCTTAAAAAGTGTATCTGGAGAAAATTACCAACAGGTAGAAAGTGCACTAATGAAGGGGTTTGTTGTATTATGGTGCTGTTTTAGTACTAGTTGCAACAATTGCTTGTTGGGCTTTTGTTGATCTGGAGGAATTGAGGATCAGTATCTTGTTTGAAAGATGAATGGGTCAATTCAGATAAAGAAAGGGTGCATTAAGAAAAAGTGGATAAATGATGCATCTCACAGTCCATACTGAGAATATTCATTCTACTTCCCTAATATTTCAAGAACAATAAAACATTTGGCACATTAGGAAGCTAAGCATGCCAAAATGTGTTTCACTCTTGGGAGTGAAAGTAATACATCTCCTCATTTCCCCCCGTGGTGGAGACAGTAGAAAGTGGTTGAGAGCAGCGTTTCTTGAGCAGGATGGCCTGTGCCAAACTAAGCTGTTCAACAAAGGGAGGAGGACAAACTATCTGCCTTGTCTTATCCCTGTGAAATTCCCATCATTCTGCTTCTCCACTCACATGGCTGTGCTGCATAAACAGTGTATTAAACGGATACACCAACATGTGGGCAGCAGCTTGTTTCCTTTACATACTGGGAGTTCATACGAGAAAGGGTGAATATGTTTCTCTACTTAATGCTATCAGAGGCCACACAGCATGCATGCGGATCCAAGGAGAAACCTATCTATTTTAAGGGGTGACCGCCTCAATGAGAGTTTGTTTTCATTGATGAAGAGGGCCAAAACTAACAATCGGATGATGCAGAAAGGCTAAGAAATGCTCAGAGGAATAAAAAGTGCTTCCTTCCTGACCCCAAAACTTGTAAAAAGGAAACCATGGAAATTACTAAAGGACACTACAATAACAGCTTCCAGAGAAGTTGTCTTGGTAGCACTTTCACTGTGACTGAAGTGGAAAGGAAACAGAGCTTTCTACTTAGCATGTCATGGGAATAAAGGAAAACATGCCACCATATTTCCACATGGATGTGAAAAAATGGATCCAAAGGTTGTTAATGTTTCTGATTTTCAGGAAATGGGGCATTTAGTAGTTTTGTCACTCTCAATATGGAAAGCCACTTTGTTTTGAGACCTCCCTCTTTCCAGAAATCATATTTCCATGCAACCCATGTGGCCAAATGTGTTTGAAGTTTTGATATTGGCCAGACAGATATTGTATACCTTTCTACCTTTATAGGGCAATAAATTAAGACGTTTTTCTTGGTAATGTCACTGTGTGTCTTGAATCTGACTAGTTCACCTTATTGCAGCTACAACTCAAGTATGTGCCTCCTTTTCCATCACTCATTTTAGTGAATTACTCTCTGGTGGGAACCTTACGTTGGATTTATTTTGTTTTAATTACAAGATGGTTCACTTGGCTAAATGGATGCAGAATTTATGGTATAACTTGTGAAAACATTGTTGATAGCTTGAAGCTTGGCACCCGTTGATGAATCTGTGGAATAAATCAAGAGCTTCCTTTGATAGGTTTGTGTTTCTATGTGCCCTTGAGTATATTCTTTCTCGTAACGGTACTAATTTTTCTTCATTTGGGAGTCGAAGGTTTTATGAATGAGTGCTCTGCGACGTGTCACTCACGCAGGGAAGTCATCTGTTAAAAAACCTACATTAGGATTTTTATTGGCCATTTTGAGGAAGAAAAACAAGCAAATCTGACATTTTTTTATGACTATATGACTGGTAGCTTCAGTAGCATTCATATAGATTTTTGTCTCCATCTGCAGTGTGATACAAGTCCCATATTCGTTTGGTTTGTTGTTTGGTCTCCACCACCTTCTTAAGGAACCATCTGTTATAGCCGCTAAATGCTGCGTTATGAACACAAGCTAGCTGCTAACTTTTTCTGTCATCTGTTTGGTAGATGTTTGGTAGCAGCATGATGAAAAAAAACAACATTAAAGTTGCTGGCAGAAACCAAAACAAACAGCTGAAAGAAGGTAAAATGCTCATCAGCGCTAATAGTCCCTGCAAATTGGCCTATACTTTCCTTGAAGCCAACTGGTGGTCCATCATTACAAGTCCATTGCTTTTTACATAACTGATCATTTGATCCATTGTTACCATAAACATATTGATTGAATAAGCTTCAATAGCTTACAAATTGGACTGTTCTGCAACCCAGATACTAAGTGTATTTTAGATCTGTTATTATACTGTGCCATTTATATTTGTTCTGTTGAAAATGGCTGAAACCAGAGTTTAAGCTGTTTAAGAAGAGAAGTATAAATATTAATCTGGGCAGGGAAGTAGAAGTCATTAGAACTGAGAGTGTAAGTTATGGTCCAGAGAGTTGCCAAAAGCCCTAGGTTCATGGCTGTATCTCAGCCACTGTTAAGGTTGAGTGATTATCAGTTAAATAGGAGATAGTAGTACCTGAGATAGAGCCAAACATTGGATATTATGGTGCGTGGTTAGCGAGCAAGTAATATACTGTTATCACAGCCTGCGGCAAATCCCAACTATGTTTGAACAGCCTCAGAATTAGCCCTTATCTCAGTTGTATTTTTGTTTTATAATGACTTTTGATGAATATAGCAGATGATAATATTACTCACCCATATCTGGTGCTATTTATTTTCCTGCAGATTTTAGGTTCATGTAGGCTGTGCGCTGTAAATCAACAATTGATGGAGGTCAAGGGAACTTAAACAGACTTTAAAAACACATCTTTGTTTGGGAATTTGGGATGCTTACAGTGGATACTGCAGGACGTCTGCACGGTGTGAATTTGCAATAACGTGTCAGTCAGTATTTTACAACTGCTTTATTTCAAGGAAAAGATAACAGTGAGAAAACATGCTTGTCTTGTGGTGCTGATTCTGGCAGGGATCGGTAGAATGAAATATCGGAATACTACGTCCGCTTTAATGCTCCCGCCTCGTTTTATGTTTTTCCAAATTTTTGGTTATTTGTTTGATCCCCTCGAATCTAGCAATGACTTATTCCAAACTGTAATCTGTAGTGTGCGAAATTGGAGAGAAAATGCATAAAGCCTCCCCACATGCTGCCCATGAGGCGGACTCTCCCCGAAGCATCTCATCGACTCTCCCCTACAGATGTTGCTCTTTGAGAGGATGTCTTTGTCTGTCAACACCGGGGAGCCTTCGAGAAGTTCAGGAAGACAGAACAGCTCACCTTTTCTGGAGTTCAGCCCAGCAGATTTGAGTGTTTCTATGGTTTCCTATTGAAGAAACAAAAGGAAAAAACAATCAGATGGTTGAAAGATATACTGAAATTTGAAATGAGAGGCCTGCAGAATCAGTTAGATGTGGACAGCTGGAGAGGGGAAGAAAAACAAAGGTAAAAAGAGGTAAAGACAGAGTGGAAGATAAACAGTTTCACTCCCTCGCAGTGTGGGCCAAAAGGATCTTCAAATGACGAATGGTTGGCTCCATTGTCTTTGTTTTGTTCTTGGGATGGTGGAATGGAAGCTACTTGTTCATAAAGCCACCACATCACATTTAGGAACTACCTCACTTGTTTATTCAGTCTTTCTACATCTGTTAGTGTGGGTGAATACCTTGAGATGTATTAACTTTCAGTTTAAACCCACACAACTTACTGGTAGGCCGTCTGATTAAACCCTGTCTCTGTTTCATGTGGGTGGTATTGGGACAATTGAGTGTGCTAGGTCTGTATTTGCTAAGAACTGTGATTTGTGTGAAGCCTTATTCACAGACACTATGCATAAATTCACACATACAAAGACAATAAACACATGCACAGTCAACTTATGAATCTGCCTCCTTGTTTTGTAATCAGACTCTTAATCCAGTCCAGAGCAGTGTTTGCCTGGTCTGGGATCAGAGCCAGGCTTCCCACATTCTTATTAGTACCAGTCTTGGACTCGGCAGGGTGACTACAGATGCAGTGAAGTGATAGAAAAATTAACACCATCAAAACATACTACAGTAAAGGTCAAAACTCCTTATGAAATCATTCACGTTGTTGACCTTTCACCACATTTGTGGGCTTTGGTGACACCTGTCAGTAATGTTTTAGCAGGTGATTAAACAGCACCTGCTGCTTTAAGATGCAACATGGGCAACTCATAGCTGTTACATTCCAATACCCAAATCCCTGTTAACAATGTCCACATTTCTTTATGTATTGATTTTAAAAGATGCATGAAAATATACTGAAAATGACATTGAAACAGCTTATCAACTTTTTTTCTGGCAAATATGGAAGAACACTTTCTTATGTAAACATCCTCAGTATTTTATGAAGCAACAACAAAAGCATTCATTAAGATTTTCTTTTGTTTCCTCTGCCAACTTTTGACTCTGAATCTAATGTTCTGTTTTGTTCCCCACCAACTCCCAAGGGTCATGCTAATTGTCTCAAAAAAAGGCTGAGTGCTACACTATACTCCCTAGCTAGTTGCTAGCATGGTTTTTACGCAGTATGTGGGCTTACACCTTGTTTCCACGTACGTACAAAGCAAGTTAAATGGAAGACCATTCCATTCCTATAGGACTCTCTATGATATCCGATGTAAGTAAAAGAAATCAAACTTTTGCTGTGGTTTAAAAAAACAGTGTGCTAGCTAAACTAACAGACTGCTAACTAGCTCACAGGCTGTTTCCTTTGATTCAGTTGCAGATGTTGTTGTGAAGTGATTCAAGCATATTTCTTGACCAAATGTATTTGCTGAAAATTACCAAATTTTCACCGCTGTATGTTCAGAGACGGGTTTCTGAATACTTTTTAGGAGCTTATCTTCATATTGTTTGCCATTGGTTTGAAGACTGACAATGCTATTCTTTACGTTAGCCCTTCCCAAACTTGTATAATTTTCTCATAGAAGCCGTCAGACTACGCCTAAAATGTGCCGCTGTACTGTGACCTAACAGAACCTCACTCATAAATCTGTCTTTGTCAAACAGATGGATGTGCTTCTTGGCCTGGGTTTACAACCAAAGTATAAATGGTTTTTGATGTTTATTTAAAATGACATGTTTGCAGTGGTTCTGAGATGGGTAGACCAATCTTCCAGGCGTGAGTGTGTGCGTGTGTGTGTAGAGATGAATCTTTGTCACACTAATGTCCATTTCTACATATCTGTGTGTGTCACATTGTTTGACGTACATGAGTCTGTGTTTGGATGAAATGACCTGGAGCTTAACTGATGGTCTGTAAAAGATCAAATGGGTTGCTTTTTCTGCGGATACAGACAGTCACGGGGGTGAAGTTTGGACAGGAAAAAGGCTCTCACATTTTCTTAGTGACTGTCAAACAGCCATACTGTGTAGTGCTGCAGGGATTACTTATTTCTGTAGGATAACCCTTATGTGAGCTTCTGCCTGTTCTGTCAAACAAATTCATTTTGGAATTCCCGTTTTCTTTTGGATTGCCCTGAAAATAAGCCACTTCCTTGTTTTTTGAAGTTAAAATGGAATTGCAAGAATTAAATCCTAATTTCTTTATAAAAAAAACTACAACTAAGTTTCATGCCTTCAAGGTTACCCATTTTTTGTATTCTTCATCATCCGTGACATCATTTAACCTGTAGGAAGCCAACTTTTTGTACTTATATTTTGGCTTCATTTTTAAACACAGGAGGTTGCATCTTGGGTAATTGGGTAATTTCATCCTTAATATCAAAGTAGCTGGGATTTAAAGGGCGGACTCTCCTTGAAGTCCATGTACTGTAGAAGCTGCTCTGAAGCTTTTCACCAAATCATATGATCCTGACCACTTTGTAAAGCTGTCACAGAAGTGCAAATGTTCACATTTCTATCCCTCACTTTGAGCTTATATGAGCACTTTTTGTTCATGTTGGCTACAAAGTTGAATTTCAAAGCTCATTCTTTTTCTTGGAAGCAGCAGTTGACCAATAAAAAAATTCTCACCCCAAGGCCTATTTTGTTTAATACTACTACTACCATGTTTTTTTTTTTCACACATAAAGGACATGAGAGTGAAGGATAACCACTTAAAGATTGCAGTTAAGGACAATACAAAAGAAGGTGCAACATTTTCATCACATTCTAACCCTCAAAGTACTAAAGCCTGAAGTGTGACACTGTAAGGCGTTTTGTGTTTGGTGGAGATGCTCTTTGGTCCTATAAGGACGGCTGATGTTGCGGTTGAAATTCCTGTTTAATGTGCTAATCTGTTTTGCTTTCTTGTCTGAACATTATGATACCAGTTTAGTTGAACTGGGTTTGATTATTTGATCCACCCTTTGCCTCTGACTGTGTTTATACACAGATCCTGTGCACTTCAGCCTAAATGATGTAAAAATAAACAGAAACCTGGGCACATGAAAGGCCGGGGATTGCACTCACAGTTCACTGTGTGTTCTCCATACATTTTTTTAGTCAAGTAGAATAACAAATTCTTCTGAAAAAAAAAAAAAAACACTTGTAAAAGTAGATGTACTTATTAAGTTTTAGAGTAAAATAAAAAAAAAGGACAAGCTCTGAAACATAAATTATTATAAAATTAAAAGGGAAATATTTACCGTCTCTTTCTGTGGAAAGTTTATTAACGTCACAAATGTTGACCTTTTAACTGAAATGTAAAATATGTAGAATGTTATGACATTGTTTACATTAAGATATCAAAATCCATTAAAAATGTACTTTTGATGAGTACTTAGATTACCTCAAATATTTCCAACAGTTATCAAAGCAAGAGAAACCCGTCATTTTATAGCTGTAACGGGATGTGTCTTGTCGAGGCGGCTGCCATGCTGAACCGCCATGACAGAGAATGTTTATAGTTGCCGTGGAAACACTGGATGTTACGTTAAAGACAGCTTCATACGGAAGCGGGAATTGCTACTGACAGCTGCTGTACTGTTGCTGAATGTGCTGCTTTTCTAAAAGCGTCATGTAAATTATACTCGGGATACATCGTGGGTTAACATATTCTCTTCCTCAGGTCGGTTTCGCCCGCTCGTCTTCACTACTCCTATGATTCCTCGCCAGCCTCAACGTCATCTTTTGTTACTGTAGTATTGATTGAGAGCCCCATGGTGGTGTAATCTACATATTGTATCTTTAAAGTATTCTATCTTCAAATTACAAAGAAAGAATGAAACGAACAAACGTCTCCAATGTCGAAATCCATTGGAGGTAGAGCATCTCTTTGCGGGAAATTTGCATCAACATCATCTGCAAATTTGACTGTTGGTTTTTAATTAATCGCAACAAGTGTCCTCTTATTGTCATGAACATTGTAATCAGTACTTCTACTTTTTTTACAAGCTCGGAATATTAAGCAACAGTTATCAATACATTTTTGTTGTAAAATTCACCAATATCCTGCAACTTTAAAAAAAGACACAGACATAGTTAGCAAACGTTTCAGAGATTAAAGCACAGACTTGAAACATAAGATTCAAATGATTATGAACTTCAACAACTTTTTTTTTTTTTTGCCTCTCCCAACAGTTACAGATAAGTGAAACAGCTGCTGGGATGTTAGTCTGGCTACCGCACCTCTTCTCATCTCTCTTGTTTAGATGAACTGTCGCTTTAGCGTCACTCAGGGGAAATTTAGACCCAAATACATACACTCACACTCCATACAGCCTCTACACTTAAAAGAGTTTCACACAGCCAACTCTTTTGATTTATAGCGAAGTTGGTGTTCTAAAGCAACAGTGGGAGAGACCAAAAAGACTCATAAGTAACATAATCCGTACCCGGTGTGATAGCCTCAGTCTGTCTTTGGTGATAGAGGCAAAGCAAAGCAGAGTAGAGGGAGGGGGATCAAAACACAGGGAGATAGAGAGATACGAAGAGCGGCAAGTGAGAAAAACTGTAACGCCATGTGGTGATAGTAACCCAGGACGACTGCTGCAAGGGTTTATAAACCCTGGAGTCCTCGCTTAATGGGATGTTAGGATGAAAGATAAACAGGAATGTGACGTTGAAGGAAACAGCCTCTGTCATTAAATGCCCATTCATTTTGATTAGAAGAGACACCCTGCTTGAGAGATAGCGCTGCTGGCTCTTGAACTGGAACACTGAAACCAAAAAACTAAGTTTTTAACATACAACAGTCAATGGCTGAGCTTAAAACAACATACGTCCTTTTGTATCTATTTCTACCGCTTCCTGGCAGAGGATTCCCTGCTGTGATGTTTTTCAGAGGGCACACTGGAATGCTCTCTCCAAGTATTTGGATGTAAACGCCTCAGTCGTGGGATGCTGGGTCTGTGGGATCCCTGTGTGCCTCAATAAAAGGGGCAGACTGACATTGCCTTTAACATTAGAACACAAAAATGTCCCCGTCAGGGATCATGTTTGACCTCTTTATAACTACAGACTGCCCCACTGCTGGTACTCGCTGTAAAAAGACTTCTGGATGAACAAACAGGTTCGGGTTTGTTTTGTTGTTTGGTTTTTCCTTTTGCATTCCCATGACTTGGGTGAATGCAAGTACTTCCTCTCCCATACGGCCTGATACGCATAATTAATTGGTAATTTCCAGGCTCGTTTTGACATTAGAGAGCAGGATTGTAACTGGAGGATTTGTGAAAATACACATGCACGCCTAAGTTTAACTTTTCTATATTTATTTTTCATTTAACATAGAGGGAAACCACTTGACATTTTGTTTGTTATAGGAGGAGCTTGTCAAACATGAAAGAAATATTGAACGTTTGAGCCAGGACAGTCTGGGACGGGGTCAAATGTATTGCTTTGGGATACTGTTCCATTGAAGGTGGACCTTCATACAATAGTGTGGAAGCGTCACATGTTTTTGGTGCTGCTAAATAATATGCACAAAATCAACCTGTATTATTTAAATATTACTGTATATGACACTAAAAAGTTTAAAATAACACTGCAGAATATGAATTGTTGTTGTCTTCTCATCAAGGAATCCCCATGTAGCCCTCATTAAGCTATGTTGTGTTAGCCTGGTACCTTAAAATTCTTATATTTGTAGCATAGAAAATGTAGCATATCAACCGATGACTGCATTAAAATAAAGTTTTTGCATTTTGTGTTATAAGCCAAATAGTTTTGATATCATATATGATAAATTGACAATACACCTCTGTAAGTCTTAACTTTAGCTAATGCTACACTAGCTAACGGATGTCTTACAGACCAAGCTGTTTCGATATATCAGAGATTATGGTTAGTGTTCTTAACATATCATTTTGATGTACCCTATAGTTTTTATTGTACAAGATTAATGTGATATAAATATAAAAATTCTAAGCAAGGTAGGCCTACTCTGTCAAATTATTGTTTGAGCATTAGCTATTGGTTTGCACAGTCAGTAGTTGACATCTTATTAAATACAGGGGTAGAGATAACTTTAGCTGGTAGCTAACGCAGCATGATTCATTGGCAGACTTATCTTTTTGTTGATTTTGACTGTGGTCAACAGCACAGACAAGCTGTCCTTGCTAACATTTGGCCAACTCTAAATGCTAATTGAGCTTATAAAACTAAACACTGCTAGCTGCTTGGATTGCATCTGGTATTATTTGGAACAGTTGAGCATTGGGAGGTTAAAGATTTGATGTACATGGATATTAACAGCTAACGCTCTGGATAATAAACTCAGATGCCTCTTAATGAACATTTTTTTAAACACTTTTATTGTAACCACTTTCATTACGTTTTGAGCAGAGGTCTTTATAAGGCTTCCACGTGCAGTCAGTGTTTTGAGTTATATGAGATACAACTGGAATCTGCTCCCGTCTAGACCCTCTCTTAAAATTAATTTCCGGAATGAATTTTGATCGTAAAAACAAGCAAGGGCCCGCACCACCGTACCAGTATCTATAAAAGAAAAGCAAACATTTCTGTTGGATCTGCGCACTTCAGCTCCAGACTGCTCCAGATCTAAAGTTCAACACAAAATGGTTCTTTGTCCTTCTGTCTTGCTCAGAGAAAGTTCATTATTTGAATAAGTCAATACCAGAACTTAATTTGTATCCCTTATTTGACTCTTCTTTACATACTACAGACACAGGAAAATTCTGATTCATCTTGCTCAAATACTGTAGTTAATCACTGGAGGAATTTCTTGTAGACATAACACTGTCAAACTGTTGATTTAGAAGTCCTCTGAAGTTAGAAGCAACTTTCATGTAGCAGGATTTTGTTGTTAGTACTTTTGTCTTAATATAGAAATAGCCAAATGGGAAATGTTATCTGTCCTGCAGCAAAAGCAAATTAACCACATTAATGTTTTGAAATATGATATTTATTCTCCCAAAGGAAGCTACTCAAACAGTTGGTCCTGTGTCTTTTTTCTTCTCAGGGCTTTATTTCTGGATAGTTTGACCTAATCCTTAAAAACAAAAACAAAATCAAAGTTGACTTAAATTCTCGCAATTTGTGTTTCAAAATCATGATTAAGCATCACATTCTTGACCATTTATTCACACTTTCTAGACACTAAGCCTTGTTATTATAGTGTGGTTTACTTGTGTAAATTGGCGGCTTACTGATTTCATTAGTCATTTGAAATTTCAGCATATCAAAACATTTTCACCATTTCAACCCTCAATTCTCAATTTGTGTTTTGATACTCGACACTCGGTGGTGAATAATGATTTACATATATTTTTACTTAAATAATGGCTTTTAAAATATCGTAATAATATTCAAAATGCCTTTTGGCTTGATCTTAGAAGATCATTTTGGGCTCAAACTAGGTTAGATGTTCTGATTTGTTTTCCCTAAGAATTATCCAACAAATCAGCCAACCATTCTCACTTTGTCTGCCCTGTTGAGAAACTATTGGGACAGAAAACTTTTCCAGGGTGGATGAAAAGTTGGCATCAGAATATGGACACCAAGGTAGCTCAAGTATTTGGTAAAACATTGTCTTCAAGGAAACATTGAATAATTAACATTGCAGATTCAACTAATCTACATTATTAGGCTATACATTTAAAGTTAAATGTAAGAAGGGAAATACAATATGGCAGCAACTGAGTAAAAGCCTGTATGTTGGCCATTGGGGCTAATGTAACAGAGGTCAGCTATGAGTTTAGTTAGATTTTTTACTCACTAAGTCCTGTCAGAGTTTAAGATGCAGAGTTTTAAAACAGTTTCAAGATGGATTGGAAAACAAACCAGTGAGTCTCTGATAAAAGACAGCTTCTACTGAAGAGATCTCCTTTAGCTTGACTAGAGTAAGCTATAGGCCAAAGTTTCAAAGAGTGGGTGTCAGATTCACCTTCCATTGTTGGTTGGTGATAAGCATGTGTAAGTGTATTAGCTGGCGTTGGTCCTAAGGCTTTTTAAACACCAGGAGGTGCTGATTTTGGGGGGGTGGGTCATGGTTGGTAACAGCCTCCAAAGCTCTAGTCCATTTAAGTGGACAGAAATGGATCCAGGCCTGAGCGTAAGAGATGCATCCCAGAAGCCTGACTGCCCTGGTAATACCAAAGAGATAAGCAGAGAAGTGATAGAGCTCTAGCAGTAAGTGTTTTATACAATCCAGACACACTATTTTTCTAAATCTACAGCACCACTACTGCTGATGTTTAGAGAAAGATCAAGACCCCCCTTTTTGGACTGGTTTAAAGGGAAATGTCAAAATAGTGGTAAACATTTTCAGTAATCTGTAACAATGATAGCAGGGAGTATCATCTTTAAGGATTGTCCTGGGTCTGGCTCTCAAGTGATTGCAATTAAGCTGCCCCTCCATGATAATGGACTGGATAGATCTGGGCTGATAGCTTTTGTGCTTTTAAGTCTGTGATGCTTTCCATGAATACTTGGAATACAGAAGTTCATTCATTCTTCTGAACTCGGGTACCTCTGTGTGAAGAGCTGTCCTTCAAATCTGCATCCTGCTGTTCATCTTGTCATTTGGGTTCCAGACAGCCCAAAGCAGTTTCTTAAATGATTATTAGCCAATTGTACCCCATAAACTGTCTAAAACAACTAGTCTGTACGTGCATGCTGCATGGTGTGTGCAGTGAAGGTAATAAAGACAACATCTTCAGTAAAATCACAGGAGGTCCACATACTGTGCTAAATGCACCACCTTTAAAACCTTTATGTCTCCGTGTAAAGTGGCACTTAGGGCATTATAAACTTGTGTTTATGTGACTCTTACTTGGCAATCAGTGGTCTTTGTAAAACCACAGGCTCAGTATTTTCTGGGTGCAGAGGCAGGTATGCTTCTACTTTCTGGAATGTGTCTGAGAAATAGATTTATCGTTTGGATGAAAGCAGTGCCTCGTTGAAAATCCTGTGTTTTTTTTAAGTGTTTTATGGCACAATTTTACAAGCAGACTCTAAAAGTAAGACCTTTTGAATATTGTATACGTATTATTACACTTTCTAGTTCAATTAAAGATCTGACTTTAGAAGCAATAAATAACAATATTCATGGCTTTTGTAGACACAGACGTTTTTTCAGATTTACAATTATTATATGGCTTGCTTGTTTGCTGACTTAACAACTTCATTTTAACTGATGTCTTATAATATACTGTATTTCATACTTAGATGGTTTACACCTGACCATGCAGTTCAGAGCGACACTCTTTAAAAAAAAATGTAACCCCGGGTTGGTGGGCTCCGTTTAGAAGCTTACCAAGCCATAAAGCTTTTAAGCCAAGTTTACTGGTCTGAACCCTGTTTCTCATCATTCTCCCATTCCTAAGAAGATTCTTTTTTTTACGAGCATCTGTTGGTGAAATGCAAGGAAAACTTTTGCATGTAATGAAATATAAAATGGTTCTAAACCTAAAAATGGTTAGGGAAAAACTGTCGCTGCCATAAGACCTCCACATCTTAGCAGAAAACAACTCCTGAACCTTTGCATTTTCATTATGCAATCATATTTATTCCAGCTTTCCAATCCCATTCCCAACTGACACAAATTTGCATTTCAGTTCTGGCAATGAAACAGTAGTTGTTTTCATTGCTGACAAAAGTAACCCTTGGTAGTCCCCCGTCTGCAAAGCACTGCATTTAACTGGAGTCAAGGTTAGAAGCCATCTAAATAACCCAACACCCACATAGGCCTATTTTACTGCTTCCCAATTTTACATGATTGGGCGTGTTTGTGTAATCTTGTTTCTCCTTGGTACTTTCCGTTTATGACCCCCATCGCATTGAGCCGTGAGTCAGCCTCATTCCCTGAGAGACCTAACATGGAGTGTTTGCTGGGTTAAGATTTCCTTCAGCCATCTGTCGCCTTCACACCTTTTCTCCCAAGATGACTTATTGTGTCTTCAAACCGTTAACACAATGATCTTAGTGAAATAGTCGCCGCAAAGCTATTGTTGTAAGATGTCCAATCAGTTAAATTTGAAGCAGTCACCCCACACTCCAGGGGATGTAGAAACAACCCATACCCATGGGATTCAGACATTTTACATTTCTAGATGGGCTGAAACACATTCATGTTCTATGCTTCATTATCAGGCAAAGTAATCTATCATTACTTGGGCTCTTTGGACTCCACACTTGCTGTTTTCTTTCCAATTCCTTGGGCCAGACCATTGGAGGTAGTGTGGAAAGTGACACTTATATCAGCCTTATGTAGTTCACAGTCAGGGGAAGGTGATTTATGCCTGAATTCAGGCCCAAAAAAATGATACATTTTACTTTAATACTGTTGCCAAGAAAGGATATTGCATTGAAAAATTAACTTCACTTGGCAGACTTGTGCAAATCCGCAGAGGAAAGATAAACATCTCTGTTACAACTGTTTTATCTATCAAGCTAGGATTAATTGAAATGTAACAGTGCATCCATTTTTGTTTCTTTTTTAACTGCAATTTAACACTGTTATTGTAATTTCCAAAATAATAACAAGGTCAAGATTTGGTTGTACCAACTGGTACAGATAGAATTATTTTTTTAGTACCATAAGGTCTTGAAAACCGGTCCAAAACCAATGTATTGGCTGAATGTAGGTATCCAGTCCTTGTGGAGAGAGCTAAAGAAGTGGAACACAGGTGCCAAGTGGCCTAGCCATTATGTCAATCACCCCATGTACAGAGGCTATGATCCTTTGAGTGGGTTTGACTCCCACCTGCGGCTCCTTTCTTGCAATTCATTCCCCACTCTCACCCCTGTTTCCAACTCTATACACTGTCCTATCAATAAATTCATAAAAGTCCCAAAATAAACTTCAAAAAGAATAAAAGAGGTGGAACACCAAGCCATCGCAATGCAGTCCCAGAACCTATTGGCAGTAAAATATCAATGATTTAGCTGACTGAGATACCAGCTGCAAGTTCAGATGGCTCCAACTTGTGGCTCCTTTCCTGCATGTCATTCACCGCTATCCAGTGTCAAATAAAGGTAAAAAAAAAAGAAAAAAAGTTATCACTTAACACGAACACTATTCTGGCTTCTTAAGTTGCTAGTTGGACTGTGGACAATGGCAACATATAAATCCCTGAAAAGTTGGCCATTGCTCCCAGAGGCTATACTGTCGCCTGGCATTAGCCAATGATCTTCAAGTTTGCCAATTTGTTAACTTTAAGTATCCAATATTGCAACGTGAATGTGGTGTACAACAGATGTTTACGAGCCAAGCTCTATGTACCATCATTCATTGTGATATGACAAAAAAAGCAGCAATGAAATATGAAATAAAATTACCCCCCTTTTTTGCCATTTCATCAACATTTTTATTGATTGATCTTATGGTCAAATTTGGTGAAACCCAACAAATACAGTCGTCAAAGTTGAGCCCTAAAGGCTGGTAAACACCAAACTGTCAACAAAGAACAATCTGCAATAAAAACCTTCCAAAGCGTCATGTTCATTAGCTGCTCTTGGACCAAAAAGTCAGACACACCAAACTGATAGCAGCCTATGGCCAATACGTTTGTGCTAGATGTAGATTTGTACCTACCTTAATGGAAAAACCCTGAAAATGTTCATCTTAAATCAATGATCTTGCCTGAAGATTGTTCTTAAACTTATTTCAATTCCCATTTCTTTTAAACGACAGTTGTCCGGCCTTTTTACGCAAGTTTTACACTTGTGGTTCAAGCTTGCTTTCAGAGAAATTCAAAGTTATTGTCGTCTTCTGGACTGTCAGATGGGAAAATTGGCCCGTGCATCAGGGTTAACAAGATAATGGAAGCAATCTGTCCCTAAAGGGTGATGGGAGCGTGTACTGAGACTTCTGATGTCACCAAGTGCATTTGCTGTTACTCCCAATAAAACATTTTCTGCACATGACTTTCCACAGACTAGTTCCAGAGTCTGTTCAGTGTTCAGGATAGGATCTGTTACTAAAGACAGCAACACGTGATGTTGTGCTGATTGACATTAATTTGTTTTGGCTGATCATTTGCTGAAACATGGCTGTTGTAGTCCATTGATGAGCAAAAGTAAAACTCTGAAAATTCTTCCCCCTTCTGCGGAATTATTGAATCATCTCAGTGACGTGTTCAAAATGAGAACAACCAGATACTCAAAATTAAATCAAATTTATTTATGAAACAAAAGCAAGGCTCTGGTGATACAAACAAGTCCTCCTTTGTAGAATAAGTGTACAGTTTGAGCGAGTGGACGGAAAGAATGTAAAACACCATATGAGTAATACAAAAGGATGTGTACAAGAAACCAACCTGAGCCTCAGTGAGGAAGCAACAGCTTTCAAATTAACATTTTACTGGAATATACAGATGTTCGGATTGGTTAATCCATAAGAAAAATCTTATCTGACCCAAAACCTCTTTCTTCATCTTGTCATTTGTTTGTAGATAAAGATGAAAGAGTTGTTTCCAGACAAGCTTCAGTGAATATCTGTTCATCTCTGCCTCTTCCATCCCGAGTTAACCACCTACATGTGTCTGTGCCTACAGTATATTCAATAAACCCATTTCTCCACATGAATGCTGCTCAATCATGGACAAAATATGCTTTTTGTGCATTTTTTCAGATCTACATAAGAAACCACTCCCCAGCATTTGAACAGAGGAATGCTGATCCAAACATTATTTAGGTTTATGTTGGTTATAGTGCATCATGAGGTTTCCTTCAAACCAACATGAACTGCAAATGCGGGAGACAATATGAGAACAAACGCAGAAGGGTCTGAACCTAAGAGTCAACCATTTTCATCACCAGTCCAGAGGGCCCATAGTTCCCTGAGTTGAGACATAGTTATTGATACCCATTAAAATACTAAATAGAGCTGCATCGTGTTAAATATTGGTGTCATTCTCAGGCGCTGCAAGTTCGGCTTCCTTTAACCTTAACTCATGAAACTTCTTGCTAACAAAACATTCTTCTTCTGTTAAATGTTAAAGTGAAAATCAACAGTGTTGTGACTTAAAGTCACTTTTGTCTTGTCCTTTATATGTGCTCACCTCACTTCTACTTGTTGGTTGAATCAAAGTGGTGCTTTCGCCCTAAATCTTAAATCCCTTCCACCATATCTGCTCGCCTCTCTTCTTAAGCTACTGACAAAAAAACAGAAGCAAAAAGCAGAATAACACCCTCTGCTGGCTTAAAAAGACTATTGCAGTATATGTTTTTTGTCTCATCGATTTAAATTGTTCGGATTTGTATTGACTTTAATTAAATTGCAATGTAGTGTAACATCCCTACAAACAGCTGGTGTTTGTCTCGAAAGTATAATACGACCCTTAATGTAGGCTGACATAGAAGTTTGGTTCTGTACTAAAACATGGAATGGAATATGGGATGGCAAACTTTGTATTTAACAGCCAAAAAGCTGAGTCTGGTACGTCCCAATTTTCTTTTTTACCAGGTTATGTATTAATCGAGGATTCAGCTTCTTAATGTCAGTGTGAACCTTTTTGTTAGCCCTGTGGTAAAATGGTGAAAGGTGAAATTATAGTATACCAGGTCTTGGGAATTAGTTTTTGTCAGCATATTATGTTCAAATGCTAAATCAAATAAAACATCTTACTGTATGGCAATTTGATATACTGCTGAGTCTCTACCTTTGACGTTGTCCTCTGTATTCTTTGTGAGTCAAATGTCTCTCCGTTACCTTTCTTTGTGCCCAGATTGAGAACTACATCAAGGAAAGCATGAAGACTGAGATGGCTCAACTGCAGCAGAGTGCAGTCCACAACCACACAGCCGCCATGTTAGAAATGGGCACCAACCTTCTGTCTCAGACCGCTGCACAGACTCGAAAGCTAACTGACGTTGAGACACAGGTAACACTTAATTAAACTTCATAAAAAGTAGATATGTCTCATTCTGTCTCTTTGTCTTTCTCAAGCACACAAGCTCACTCTGAAAGGACCCATCCAATGGGCTATTAATCAAACTATTCCTCCTCCGACTTCCCCTAAAAGGTTGCAGAGACCTTGCCAAGGACAACATGGATGCTATGTAAATGCTTGTCCCCTATTTGAGTTTTTTTGGCTCCGCTCCCTTTTAGCAAAGTTTGAGGAGGAGGAGGTGATGGAAAGTGGTGAAGTAAGCGATGGGACTTAAAAAAAAAGATAACTGTTTGCAAAGTTAGAAAAAGATAATCATAGCAGAGATTAATATCGGCTAAGTATTAACATGTGTTGGGTGATCACTTGACAAAATGAAAACAAAGTTGATGGTTTATATATTCTTCCAATGTACAGTGTGTTACTTCCTCCAGGAGTCTAGAAAAGCCTAAATGCAGCTCCGTGTGTTTGGTTTTCCTTTTCAGGGTTTGGTGCACATGTGCATGATATTAGCTCCTATATCTTATTCAAATATAGAAACAAAACATCCTCTTAACTCATTTTGTCCTTTGTGTATTTTCTTTAACATGGCAGGTTCTGAATCAGACATCCAGGCTGGAGATCCAGCTGCTGGAAAACTCTCTTTCCACTAACAAGCTGGAGAAGGACTTAATGGTCCAGACCAATGAGATCAGCAAGCTGCATGACAAGAACAGGTAAACAGACAATACTTTGAGCAAACAAACACCGTACAGTAAACATACTGGAGAAAATTGGAGATTTAAGATAGTAAAGATGATGTACTGCTAAACAGTTCTCACTCTTAAGTACGGCTGAGCTCTGGGGGGGATTGTGTAAATACAACAAAAGCTTGCTACCAGCTCTTGTTGACTACCATGTATTTTGTCCATCTTCCAAGACAAGAATTTGTTGTATATACAACAGCATAATAGGAAGCTTTCTGTGATGTTAAGTAAAACAGTCTAAAGTGCACAAGGCTTTTCTTTCCATGTTGGATCACTATGCATTGGTTACAAAATCAGGAAATTAAAATGTGGCTTTTGGTTACGATGTCATGTCTCCAAAACGTTTCTTTGACTGTGATTGTTCCAGTGAGATCTCATTAGATGATGTATTGTCCTAAAGGGTTCGGTCCAATTCGCTCATTGCAGGATCTGTGGGGACTCCATACAATCACTTTTGAAAATTGAACCTATTTAAAAGCGTAATCTCTGGTGATTCTGACTTCTTCGATGATTTTGAGAGTCACGGAAAATTCGCTCTGAGGGCAATTTTCCTAATCTTCAGCAATTGTTTTACGAAATTCTATCTTTGTACATGTCATTATGTTCTGTTTACTTAAGCTTTAATGGGGGAGAATCACATGATTAGTTAATGAATTTGATCTCATCGTATATCATCTTCAGGCTCGGCCGAACAGTGGTGATGTTTATTTAAAAGCTCCTGTGAGGAACTTTTGGTTTTTGTCAATTTTGGCGCCCCCTAGGGACAAAGCAGTACGCCTCATCGCTTATTTTTTGTCCTGTACAAATTTTAAAATAAAATGACAAAAAATATCATCCTGCTTTTATTTAACAGTTAAATATTGGCTGTGAAAATTTTAGACCGTGGACCTTTTCGGCAGCCAGCTGTAAATCATAACCCTTGGCAGCAGTTAAAGGCATTAAGATTCTCTATACTGAAATAGTTTATCTTGCCAATTATGGCGTATTTGCTTTTGTAGCTCTCAAAGATGCATCACTATTAAATTCCTCACATTAGCTCTATGGAAATGGTTCATTCATTTACCTCGTATGAGTCAAGAATTAATTTGATGAAGCTCATCTTCCATGTTTTTCTATATCACTCACTGGACAATAATCATATTGTCAAAGTACAACATCGCCACATTTGGTTATAATTTCCAACAAAGTTCATCATAAAGTACCAGTAGGTTAATGTCCAAAGTGTCCGGATTCTATTGAGCTAGATTTAATGAACTACTCCCCATTCATGCTGCCAATACAAAAGAGAAAGAAAAAAAAATGTATTGCATAACAAGGACGGCAACAACAACATCTTCCCGAAAATTTCAAAACATTATTCAATCCATTTAAATCTGTGAAAACACGTCTTATTCCAATGGATTTGGATGCCCTCAAAGTTGATAAGACCTTATTTATAAACTCCTCCAATTTTCCATAATAAACTTTTCTTGACCTCCATTCTTTCCCTCAGCCTTATGGAGCAGAAGATGTTAGAAATGGAGATGCGACACCGTGAAGAGCTGGAGACGCTAAAGCAGGAGAAGGGGAGTCTGCAGACTCTGGTGGGGAGCCAGAGCGGGGTCATCAGGGAGCTGGAGGCTCAGCTGAGCCGGGCCACGGGAAACAGCACGGCGCTGCAGAGGCAGCAGCAGGAGATGATGGATACCGTCCATAATCTGCTTAACCTCTGCTCGAAGGATGGAGGTAAGCTAACTGGAATCGATGCTTACATGCTGAGAGGTTTGGAGTTTTTTCAGCGATTCACACTGTAAATATAGTCTTACACAATAGACATCACACAAGGGTACATTCTGGCTGTTGTATTGCGCTGAGGATGGAGATGAAAAGTCACAGCCTATTAGAAGAGTAAGCGAATGTTTAACCAATAGAAAAGCCACAGAGAGGGGATACAGTTGGATTAATCAGTGAAATGCAAAGAATAGTTTAGATGATGGTAACAAAAAGGAAATCTGTGTTTGTAGAAAGAGGAACTCAAAGACAACATGGGACGTGAAAAAAGGACTTTCAAAGTACGTGACCTTTACTCACTGAAAGCGTAATCTGTGTTCCATCGCAGTGGATGGTTTAGCTGTAACTTGACATTGCCAGTGTAATGTTTAAGCACTGCTAGCAATATGGCTCGAGGGATGGTTGATGTATTTGTCCATCCAAAAACTGTTGGATGGTTTGCTATGAAATTGTGTAAAAAGTGTTTAAGGCCCCAAGTGAATTACAGATGCTGACCTTGGTGATGCCCGGTCTGTTCCTTTTAGAGCCGAACTGAGGTCGACATTTGTTGTTTTAAGTGTGTCTCAATGTTTTGGTTTTTTTTAGCTAGTTGAGATGCCAGGAAATGTCTAACAGATAGAAGTGCACAAGGTTGCATTTTTCAAACTTACCTAATACCCTGAAATTCTTAATTTGTCCAATATTTAGTGGAACCCCATTAACTTCAGTTCTTGGCTACTTTAGCATTAGCATTAGCATGATAAATTCTGTTAAGGTAAAATAAAAAGAGATAAATATAAAGATAAATATTCTATGTTCTAAACAGTACAATGTTCCATACTTTGATGCATTTCACTATGTTTTTAAATGATAACATCTCTGGTATTCAAACATTCAATTCTATCACAAAGTAAGAAACTTAAAAAAACAACAGCAAATAAAAAAACAAAGCTGTCAGCATAGCGGTGCTCCACTCAAATTCACAGGTCTGTAGATAATGACTGGAAAGACAGAGTAGATGAATAGTTGGATCACTGGCATTTGGCATGTTTCCATGAGACAGGTGCAAAGAAAAAATTACAAGCAACCCCCTGCACACTGTCTAAATTATACAAATACATTGGCAATGTCTCAAACTCTTGCCAAT
The DNA here is from genome assembly GCF_963930695.1 of Labrus bergylta. NCBI lineage: Eukaryota > Metazoa > Chordata > Actinopteri > Labriformes > Labridae > Labrus > Labrus bergylta. Next base: position 2,571,974 of record NC_089213.1, on the reverse strand, counting down.
GTCTTTGTGCAGTTTAAATAGTGTGCAGGTATTTGCTTACCATTTTAAGTATTTAACAACAAGAACTTACCAAATATTAGGTGCCTAGGACTTGTATTTTGGTTGCTCTGTTATAGAAATAAGTAGCTATTTCATTGGATTTTAGTATTGCATCAAAATTAAAAATTCTGGAATAGTATCAACCCTATTCAGCCTTGTCACTAGATGCATGTAAGCAAGCTATTGTTTGCATGAAGCTATGTGTAATCCTGTGTAAGTGGTATAGTCTGAAAAAGCTGTGAAAATCCTAGCCATGTTTTACATTGAAGCTTTCAAACAGAATCAAGAACATTCACGGTGTACTCAAATAAAGGTTTATGTTTATGTCTCAGTGGAGGTGCACAAACACCATAGACTGGTCCAAATTTTGTTCCCCCCCCACTGGTGATGACCCTTACCCAAGAAAAAAGCTTACTGACCCCTGCCAGACCACAATGTGCAAAAGAGGGTCTGCGGATTGGCTGTGCGAGGATTGAACTGTGAGGCAGCAACCAACTCGGATTACTGACTTCCTGTGGTCTATTGTTACAGATACAAGATCTTTTATTTTACAAGCCTCGTGAAATTATGATGACACCAGTTCTATAAACGTTACCCCATACTGAGAGACGCAGGGATGGACTGGCTATTAAATTCTGCATCATTGAGAGCAGCATGACAGAGGAAACATGGTTCTTATTGTAACCCGGCGTGCTCTTTTTAAAGAGGCTCGGTGCCTCTCGTAAAACAGCATGGTGCTCTTATTTGAGCAACATTGGTTTACATGTTTTAACTTTATAATGCCTGAACACACTGCTCAACTAAATATCCAACATACTGTTTATAAAGGGTAGTTGTTCCCTCTGAGACAAAATCAGGGATTTCTCTTTTGGCCCTACATTTGACCCGTGAGCAGCGTGAACTCATTTACCCCTTTCTGAGACATTAACACCAAATGCTCTCGTTCCTTACATTGGCCTCTAAACCCATTGGTCACAGGGGATTTGAAATGAATTTTCCTGTCAGGCACGCGATTGGTTGCAACTTCACTTCCATTTGTGGATTTCCTGCAGAGATGTTTAGAGACCCCACAGGGTTTCCCTGAGGTCTCCCATCAGACAGGAAACAACAAGGATATGAAAGGATGTAGGAGTATGACTGGATAACCGCAGCAAATGATTAACACCGGGTCAGTATTAATCATGCTGCTCTCTTTTGTGATTTTAATGTTCCATGCAGTGAAGGTCACGGACGGCCTCTGCTTGCACTCTCTCTGTTTAGTCTAGATTTGTGTGTTTTGCATTTAATTACCGGAGCCATTTTGGCCTGACTGGTCATTGTGTATCATCTTTCGATTTTTGTTTTGTGTGTCCTGGTGTAACATGTTTGCCCCTCTATTTTAATGGCTCTGTAAACCACCAAATGTGATTCTATTTAGCTGTATATCATACTTTTAAAGTTTTTATTGTGCCACTGTTTCTGCTGTTTCTAGTGTCAGTAGAGTCAGTGGAGCAGGGTACAGCCCGCCCCCCCCTGTCTGTGATTGGTGACTACCTTAATGAGAGCTGATAGAAATGAAACATGGCCGCTGCTGCTCTGTGGTTGGTCCTTTCCTCATCCATGGTGGTACTGAAGGTTGAGGCTGGCCTGCAGGTCAGAGGTCTGCCCTTTCCTCACCCCAGTCCCAATAAGTCAAACTGTAATAGCTCCTGGGGGAGTCCCCGTCCAACGGAGGTGAAGGAGTATGTAGATCTTACTGATCATCTGACACGCTGCCCGCTTGTTTTCAACAGAGGTTAAAACAATAAAATAGATAAAAACAAAAAACAGAAGCAGCAGAGCCTATTTTTTTCTCACATGTTCGGGGGAGGGCTTTTGTTTGTTTGAGAAACAGACAATTTGATTAATTCTGAGAAAGGCTTCGTATTTCGTGCTACTGAGTGGCGTCTGCTTGCATAAGTCGTTGTTTTGAAAGCTGAGCATTTCCTTTAAAGCATGGACTCGGATCAACTTTGGCATTCCTTTGAGGAAAATCCCACATACGTACAAACACACACATAGTAAATCTCCGTTAGCCTACATTTCCATGTATGGCCTTTCCTGGAATTGGGGTTTCCTGTGTGTTTTTTTTTTCCCGCCATTGCAGTGCACGGGTTGTGGGTTTGGGGACATATTTGAATGTGGCCAGATGCAGCAGTGGAGCTCTTGTTTAGGTTGTAATCATTACCCAAACCTCATTAGGGTGAAATGAGCCTCACACTGGTATTAACAGTACTTGACCTCAGTTTAGGGAACACTGTAATGTTTCTGCATGGCTGCAAAATTCGACTTTGTTTTACAGTGTTCTATTATCCCTCTGAAGAAATGACATTCATCATTCTTACGGCTGCTTACTCAAATGCTAAGAGAACAGTTGTTATAATATGGGTACATGAAAAATCACTTCATTAGACTTTGTTTCACATTCCAGACCTAGTTCTTGTACGCTGCACATGGTTCTCCTCTTTTCGCTTCACTGACGAGGAGAATGAGTTGACACCTATTCTTGCAGCAACCCTGCAAAGTTTGCAGTTATTGCCAGCCACCCCTTTATTTTCACATAGAGTATATAATTATTTACTATAAAACGTTTGCACACAATGCTTAAAGTGATATGTGTGATATGTCCAAACAGGCAGAGTTGGTAACTTGATTAATTGCATTCACTTTGAATTATAGGCCTAAATCAATCCATGATGTCGATAAAGCTGTAGTACTGTGTTTTTCTTTATCCACTATCGTAGAGGAAGGTTGAGGGTTCGATCCCCAGCTTCTGCAGCATCATGTCCGATGTGTCCTTGGGCGAGACACTTAACCCCAAGTTGCTCCTGCTGCTTCGTCAGCAGCGTGTGAATGTGTATGAATGGAATTAGTTACTGCTGATTGTCACTTTACATAATAGCCTCTGCCATCAGTGTGTGAATGTGTAGGTGTGACATGCGGTGTAAAAGCGCTTTGAGTAGTCAGACGACTAGAAAAGCACTTTAAAAGCTCAAGTCCATTTTGCTAACTGTTGGAAGAGTCATTGCATGTTTACCAGAATACAGTATATTTAATCAAATATAGTGTTGAATTTTCAATTTGTACCTGATTTATGTTCCTTAAAGGCTTTATGTGCGATTTTTAGATCCAGCAGATGTCGCCCTTGAGCACCAGCATGAAACCAAAACAACTCGCGCTGCATTGTTGTGTTAGCATGCTAATGCTAGCGATCTTTATTATGCTGGTATCTTCACACTGCATGTAAATTTACCTGTAATGAGCGTGATCTAGAAACACAGTTAAGCAGTGAGTACAGTATGTTATTCTTCTTTTCTCTAGTCCCTCAATTAAACAACTTTTATACACGAGGGGAGGAGTCAGCCGACCGTCCCGGCGATGTAAACAAAGTGAAGATAGGACTCTGAAAACTCTGAAAACATCACAGACAGTGGGACTCGGGTGTTACACCCATTGTAGACAGTCATGAATCACAGAGTTATTTTCAGAGGATATACTTAATTTTTATTATATTTAAGTGTGAAAAATCACGTAAAGTCTTTAAAGCTCATGTGACCAGTTTTGGACTTGTTTTTAAATAGTCTCGAATTAATACTGAAGCCTCTACATGACATACAAAGGCAAACAAGACTATCAGCAACAACAGTGATAATTTCTCGATAGTTATTTTTAATCCACTTAACTGCTGCCACCAGGTGGACTCACAGCACACTGCAAAAACAGGCTATCTTAAAAAAAAATCAAAGCAAAATAATCGCAGAGAGTGATATGATATGACTGTTTAAAGACAGTTAGAGGAGATTTCCCATCAGAAAACAACACATATGCATGTAATGGACAAGAACAAGCAAAGACGAGGCTCAGCTTTGTGCATAGGGGGCGCCAAAATCAACACTAGCCAAAAGTTCCTCAGGACCAGTCACTGCATGAGAAACAATTAAATTCCATTCACATCCAAGGTTATACATATTTCCTCTGTTGATATATATATATATAAAAAATAGATCTCGGTAATACCCTGTATGTGATCCCTTCCAAAAGAAATGTTTAAAATGTCTGTTCTGTACATAAAAAAGACTTTCAACTTCATGAGGCTGGGGACACATAACTCCAAAATGTTCACACAACGCTAATCCTCTTCACATGTTTAAGATAGGACTACACATCATTGTGGTAAAATATACTGTGGGAATTATCGTATAGTACTTTGCGTCCTTCATAAATGAATTCGCCCGGAGAAATCCATTGGCTCTTGTGTGGAATCACTTAAACTCTCAGCGGCATTTACAGAGTGATTATAGTCACAGGGGAGCAGTGATGTCTATGGCAGTCCATTTAGCTCCATTACTCACTCTTTTTTAGTTCTAGTATTTGGGCTCATTTGGCAAGGGTACTGATTTATGCAAACACCCAGGCCCTGCTGATCTTTTCACATGAACCCCCTACTGAATATTAGTCCCCACTGAACCACAAAATATTTTTCTGTAAATAAATATTGGGACATAAATAATATTTGCGGAGCTGGGCAGCAAGCTGTTTCGAGGAAGCCGCTCCTACCCTGGTGCGTCGAGTCTCTCCGCGGATCGTCTTCATTCACCACTGGAGATCTCGAAAAGGCGATTGTGAAATATTCCTCCACACTTTTACAGATTGAATACCAGAAAGTTCCCCTCTGACAATGATCTCCTTGGCCTCTTAAATGTGCCCCACTGTCTGCCGGCTTGGGGTAAATTACCGCCTGACAGGACGGCTCTTTGTTGCATTAGAGTCTGGGGTGCGAGGGCCCGCTCTGTCAACCTGTCACAGCGGGGGATTCTTGTCGCTGACACTCAATACTTTTTTCAACATGCTCAGATAATACACCCAAATAAGCAGCCTGCTCTTCCACCGAGATGTCTTGCACTCATGGATGGGGGGGGGGGATCAAAGTGAAAGGGTTAAGGATCGCTGACACATTTCACTTCTACCCGACATCTTCTTTGACTCAACAATTCCAACAATAAAAACAATAGTGTGAAAACTGAGACTGAACCTCACAGGAGAGGGAGGAGAGAGAGAAAAAAAAAGGAAAATGGGAAGGAATTTCCATCAATATAACGAGAGGGTTCGGAAGGTAAATAAAACCACTTGTTATAACAGGAACTTGAAATTTATAGCTTGTAGTATTTTGTCCTCAGCCCCTTGCTCGGTTTCAAAATAGTGCCGCCATAATTATCTACAGATGGAAATGGATGCAGCTGGTCTGTCAAAGTCTGAAGCAGTCCGTCAGAGCCAGAGATCATCCAGTCCCTGAACTGCTTTCCTCCTGACAATAAGTTAGTCGCCTTCAGATTGAATCTGGCCGTTACAAGACACTCACAGGGAGACTTAACTGACAATCTTCTGCATCAGAATCTTTTCAATTTTCCCATCTGAGAGCTCAGAAATATAATTCATTGACCTTTGAAGGATTTTTTTGCAAGTTGTGAGTTCATAAAACTTTATAGAATGATAATTTCTATATTTGTCTGACACTAGAGGTTGCATGAGTGCTTACAGTTTTTAATAGCATGAAGGTTTCTCTTTACAGTGCTTTACTTGTAACTAAATCTGGTGTATCAAGTGTTTATTTGATTCCTTCTTTTATCACAGAACATTGATGCACGAACATCTGAGTTTTGGCATCCAAATTTGCTCATCTCAGGTTGCTTGCAGTGGGTTATTTTGTTGGGAAAAACAAAGTTGTTTGCATTTTGAACAAATGACAACATGGTGGCCACTTGTTTATATTGGAAAAGTTGGCAATTAAATCAATTTCAAGTCAGACAGTGTGCACAAGTTTTTCCTTGGACATTTTAATGGAAAGAGTCAAGTATTTATTTATTAAGGAAATTGCTACCATCAGCCTGTGAAGTTACTCATTAAAAATCCTGTATTTGATCATGCCTATAAACCCCTCTATTTTAGCCCTGCTCACAACAGGCTGTTTATGTGTCTCCAGCTTTAAATGTAAATGAGCTGTGTCTGACCACGCCCCCTCTCTGGAAGGGCTTGGGTGGCTCGGGCTTTCTTGCAGCATGTCCTATTGTTCACAGTGAGAAGGCAGACTCAGAGGGCAGAACAAACACCTAGCTGTGGGAGTGACACCAACCTGGGGGGGGGGTTACTACCCTTTGTGATGTCACAAAGGGGAAATCTCCAAACAGCCTGTTTGAGCACACATTTTCTGAAAAGTGGAGTAGGCAAAAACCGAGAAGATGGACTTTTCTCATAATTGAGAGGGTTTGTAGACAGACTAGAGACCCATATTACTGTTAGAGAAACATGGTGAAGTGGATTTAACATAATATGTGACCTCTAACCCTTGGAGACAGCCAGGCTGGCTGTTTTTTTTAACTACTTCCAGTCTTTATGCTAAGCTATGCTGATTGCTTCCTGGTCCTTAAAACAACTTAAAATGTCAAAGAAGAACTATCATACAGGTCTCTCAAGCTTGATTGCTCTTCCTAGATTTTTATTTTGTTTTGTAAAAATGCTAATACTTACTCTGTTCCCACAGTTGTGCCCAACAGTACAAAGGTCGCAGATGAAGAGAAGAAATTACGTGACTGTGCGGACCTCTACCAGGCTGGCATCCATAAGAACGGAGTCTACACCATCCAGATTAACCCACAGGAGACCAAAAAGGTAAGAAGACACAACATCTCAAAGTGAAAGTGAAAATATCCGCTTTCATCACTTCCACGATGCTCTTTTGTTGCGGTTTTATAGGGTCTTATTTAACTTTTGGGAAATGTTCCTTTAATAGCTAAAAAGACTTTGATCCACCGATGAAACTCAGCCACTGATGAGTGTGAACGATGGGTGCTAGCTGCTGCACGAATATTGAAAGCTGGAAATACACTTGGCAGCTTTACAAGTGCTTTAGTGTAGCACGGGGGATTAGGTGTGAAACAGGACGCTGAGCCGATCAGGATGGTGACAAAGTGTGTTTGAGTGTGTGGATGTGTGGATGCTTAACCTTTATACTTTGTTTTGGAATATTGAATGATCGGAGTGATGGTGTAAAAACTTTAGAGATTGGTCGATGTGTGATTTGTTGCCTGTTTCTAGAGCCTAAGGGCGCGGTCACACTGGTCATCTGTACCGAGCTGTACTCAAGCACGATTCTGAGAGCTGGCATTGCCAGGAAACATGTCAACACTCTTACATCTGAGTAAGAACAGAAACTTCATACAGATGTTCACAAAGGTCAGGTTTGACAACAATCCCATTTTAGCTTTTGTTATGTTGGTTTTAAATCAGTTGGAAAAGTTTAGCTTTTAAAGCAAAAACTTGTGTGTTTGTGTGTTCTCTGTCCGTGTAAAGCATGAATGATGAGCTGGTGGGAACTGGGGGAAAATGATTCTGTCAGGGGCACTTCCTTAATTATACCCAGGTTTGTGCTCATGTGTGTTCAGCTGTGTGGGCCGGCTGAGGTGAGAGACCTTCTCCCGTCCACCCCCGGGGTCTTCTCCTCAAAACAAAGAGACATGCACACTGCCGATAGAGCACCCAGCCCCATATTATCAGCTTACACACTAAGGTCCAAGGTTAAGGGCCACATTACACCAAGGACCCCCACTTTGATCGAGGCTGTGTGATGAGGAACATCTCCAGGGAGCTGCTGAGGGATAAGCAGACACAGGAGGACACAGGCATGTTGCATTCCAGTGAATGATTCAACATCGAAGCTGGAAAAAGGAGTGTAAGGGTCCTAATGACCCTTTGTTGTTTGTTCAAGCCGCAGAGAGAATGTTGGAATCCATTGTTTGCTAGTTTGAAAAAGAACATCTTTCTAAAATGCAAAAACGTCCTGTGGGTGCTATTTGTATTCGGTAACCTAATTCTATTTGCTGCTCTTGTTTCGATCATGAAGGTGTATTGCAACATGGAAACAGCCGGGGGAGGATGGACAGTCATCCAGCGCAGAGAAGACGGCAGCGTGGACTTCCAGAAAACGTGGAAGGAGTATAAAATGGTGAGACATGCAGACACACTCTGTGTCCACTGAAAGAAATATGATGGTGGTGAACATACAGACAGAAAGGGAGAGAACACACTTATCCATATCCATTAGGCATTAAATAGAAAATAGTACGTTGAGTGAAATACACTTCCACCAGGGTCTTGACACTTTTTGGCCTTGATGAACATCCTGAAAACTTAGACGCAGGATTCACTGATCCCAAACCCATTTGGAACACTTCAGCCAAATATTTTTCCTCCAAAGCAAAGCTCCCCTGTCGTTTTTTTAATTATTTTTTTTAATGTATTAGCAACATCGTCAAGGGTGTCTGAGAACTTCTCCGCTCTCCAGCTGAGGCTTTGTGACATACATTCTTCCTCCTTTCCAACAGGAAATGATTACCACAATGAAATCCAACACATTTGTTTAGTCTCTTTTGCACTGTGCCAGGTGTTGCATCTGTTTGTCATCAAGAAGTAGATTGTTGCATGTTTGCACTGGGAGTGTTAACAATTTAAGCTCGAGGACGTGTTTTGACTGTAAATTAGATTTATTATTGTGGGCAGCTGAATCGCTTGTGTTTGATTTTGAAAGTTACCTGTGTATACCTTTCACTGGGTGTTAGTTTATTGTCAAACGGACGATGTTCACTCGAACCTCCATTATCTGCTCTCTTAGTCCAATTCAATTATCTCATCTCGCTCCGTTTTCCTTGATGTTGAGTATGCAAGTCAAGGGGAAAGGGTTTCAAAGGCACGTTCAAAGCCAGAATAAATAGAAGAACATAACTGAAAACAGAAGAAACAGAGAGCTGTGTAAAAACAAGAACAAAGAGGACAAAGTAAGGGAGAATAGAGATCATACAGTGCATAAAAAAGTATAGCACAGAGACGTTTGTGGACGTTCTCCAGCTTTGAACAGGTGTTATAGAGAGCATGGAGTGCATTACAGGACATTAGTGCACACTTGGAGACCTTGGTTGACATTAACACTGCTGATGCAACAGCTTAGTGTGACTGTTCCTCTCCTTACAAAAGACTCAAGGTGAACAATGTTGTTTTACTCTCTAGTGAATTTTCTCCTTCTTGGTCTTTTGAGGTTTGTGCTCACAGATTTAATGTTCTTTAAGGGTTTATAAATCTTTCAGTCAAAACTGAGAAGCTGTGAGAGATTTATGAGACGTAGTGTAAAATGGGATTCAAAGATCATATTTAACATGTAAGAACACGTGATGTTTTTAATAACCCCTACTAGGAGACCACACATCACAACAGACCTTATAAATTATACTTCCCAGAGACTCTTGTCACCTATCGGCATGGAAAATGATTTGTAGGGTTTGGTTCAGAACTATTTTCCACAAGTCTCCCGAGGTTTGGTTACAGCCAGGTTGGGGTTACTGAGGTTATAGGATCCAGGTAGCCTTGCTTTAACCTTAGTCAGTTGTAGACAAGAGAAGTAGTTTAGTATTTCATTTAAATTTGTTAGCTAAAGTTATTAATAAATAGTTAAAGTATTAAGCTTAAAATCGGTCTTCCAGTTAAAAGATTTTCTGAAGCTACATGAAATTAATAAATAGCTTAAAAATGTGCCAAATCCATGAGTAAACACAAGTAATGGTATGTTTAGAAATGGATATAAATAGTTTAAATTAACACTCAAGTGTTTGATTGTACTAATAAATAAACAGTTTAAATAATTGCTAAATGAATAACATTTTTAAAAACTAGCTACAATTGGTAAACAGTTGAACTTGTTAGCTAAAAGCTAATAATTGAAACAGCCACAAAAGAGCAATGATAGCTCATACAGCTAACTTAAACCAATGGAGCTTTACTGTTAAAATTGCTCAGCTGTGAATACGATATTAAATCGCAAATTACATGAATTACATTTGAAATGTAAGACAATGAAAAAGGATGAAAAAGTTAGCTAAAAGCAATGGAAAACAATCACTATAGTTAGCTTAAACTCTTGACTAAAACTTGAAATAGTTGGCTAAAAATGATATTAAAAGTTGAAAATAGTAAGCATAGAAGCAATTAATGATTGAAATAGCTAGCTTAAAGCAATAAAAACCAGTTGAAATTACTAGCTAAAAGAAAACCAGTGGAAATAATTTATAAAGTTAGCTAAAAATGTAAAAAACAATTGAAATAGTTAGCGTAAAACAAGAAATAATCGTTTGAATCGCTATAAAGTAGTCAGATATGTGACAGTTCTTTTTCATCAGGGACAAAACTGCAGTGTCGTCTGAAAATAATCTGTGAACAGACAGCCCAGGGGGGCTCAAGGTTCTAGGTACCGATAAAGAACCGTCCACGCCGACTTGCTGTTTTACGATTCGTTACATTTTTTATTTTATAAAAGGCAATTGTAAACAGGTAAGTCTTCAACCTTGATTGAAACCAACTGAGAGTTTCAGCAGACCTGCAGTTTTCTTGGAGTTTGCTCCAGATGTACGGTGCATAAAAATGTATTCATGCATTTCGGTTTGGCTGTAGTTGCACTTCATTGCACATGTTCAGACACAATTTGTTGAAAACTACTGCTGTTGTATGTCTCTGCATGTGCAGCAGTTTCTGATTTACAATGCCGTAATTTACAATTACTTATTTATTTTTTTTGGTTTCAAACAAAAGTGATTTTAGCAAGTGTAACTGAAATGCAACCCAAGCGCTCAGTCCAAAAAATATGACTTAACCATCTCCTCATCTTTTCTGAGCTGATAGAGGTAGATCAGGTTTGCGTGTGAATGATTGCAAAGCAACCGGAACTATACAACAAAAGAAACCTGTCAACAGATTTTTTACTCCAAGCTTTTTAATCCAGCCATAAGGGGCTTGAGATAAAAGGGCGGACACAGTAGGACACAGTATATGACCGAGCTGCAAGTCAGTCAGAAGGGAACATCTCATCAGGAGTCAGACTGTAAAGAAAGAGAGTGAAATAAAGAGCGAAAGGCGTAATGGGCCCCAGTCACCTTCTTTCCACCCACTCAGCAGGACATGTCTAAGGCCCGAGGAATGCCCCATATTTACTTTCCCTCCTTCCCATTTCTCATCACCACACACGCTCAGAACAAACACAGACTCTCTCCCTGACTTTGCCTCCCCAGCCCCCGACCCTGTTTCCCAATCTCTAATGGACCGGTGCAGACTATCCTGTCAGTGCTGTAATGTCATCCTGCTTTGTAATATTCCCCTCCGCTTAGCCTCTGCTCTTGCTGCTGTCAGAAGCACTCTGCCTTTGAGTGGGAGCCACTCTGATCAAATCCAAACTTTTGCCGTTGTTTGAAGGAGCGTCCGTGCATGCAGTGCGTGTTTTAGGAAAGACGTCTTTAAGTAGTTATGAGTTTAACATGTGTGACTGGAGTGGAAGTCAGAAATAGAAAAAGGTGTGTGACTCTTTCAGCTGGTACCAATTTAGAAACTTTTATTGGTAGACATGTCTATCCAAGTGGATAATCAGGCCAAAAGCACTCTTAAAAAACATGCATAAAATACTGTTTGTTAAAGGCTTTATATATGATGTTTTGATCCAGCAGATGTCGCCCTTGAGCACCAGCATGAAACAAAAACAACTCGCGGTGCATTGTTGTGTTAGCATGCTAATGCTAGCGATCTTTATTATGCTGGTATCTTCACACTGCATGTAAATTTACCTGAAATGAGCGTGATCTAGAAACACAGTTAAGCAGTGAGTACAGTATGTTATTCTTCTTTTCTCTAGTCCCTCAGTTAAACAACTTTTATACACGAGGGGAGGAGTCAGCCGGCCGTCGGGGCGATGTAAACAAACTGAAGATAGGACTCTGAAAACTCTGAAAACATCACAGACAGTGGGACTCGGGTGTTACACCCATTGTAGACAGTCATGACTCACAGAGTTATTTTCAGAGGATAAATTTGATTTCTATTACATGTGTGAAAAATTGCATATTAAGCCTTTAAGATATTATTTTTTGACTTTTTTACAGAGATTTGGAGACAAGAAAAATAATGTGAAGTATCATGCTTTCACTTCTTGATAAATAAGCACACATTTCTTTTCATTGGGAAATATTTGTTCTGATCTAATTTGTGATAGCCAAAAATGAATCAATAAATAAAATGGGCTTCCCATCTCTGTTACAAATCGTATTGAGATTTGATCATTGTGGGAAGAAGATAGCCATGAATAAGCACTAGTCTCTGATTAACAAAAATGATTGACAGGGCTATTTCCACACTGCTTATTGTTTTTCTCTCTTGTCATTGCAGGGTTTTGGGAGCGTTTCTGCAGAGCACTGGTTGGGAAACGAGTATGTTTACCAGTTGACCAGCAATAGGCAGTACGCCCTCCGCGTGGTGCTGACAGACTGGGACGGACACCAGGCCTTCTCACTCTACGACCGCTTCCAGATTGGCAGTGAGAAACAGAACTACAGGTAAAACTGCTCATACTGGTTTGGAAGAATGAGATAATTGTTTTTTTCAGGCCAAGGAAAGAGAGCTTTTCATATTGGCCGGGAAATATTTGGCAGGTCTGGACCTGTTTTGTTGAATTTCATGGTGGCTTGAGCTGCCTCGCAAATTTGCAAAACAAAGAATATTTACCAGATTTTAAAAGCAGAAATAATTCCAAGTTACCTAGGTGTTGAAATATATTTCAAATACATGTAAATCAGGGTTGAAGCAGTTAAAATGGATCAGTGTGTCAAAATTAATTGGGCTCGGGTGAGGTGAGGTGGGGTGGAGTGGCAGTAGCTCAGTCTTGGTTTGGGAACCGGAGAGTTTGGGGTTCAAGTCCCAATGTGGACCAATTGTGATGGAACAGATATTCAAATATGGTTACAGTTCAGGTGATAGTGCAGCACTAAGTTTGTTTTTGAGCTTTGATTTCCATCAAATGGCTTTTTTTGGCCAAGCAGACGAGGCGAGACTAAAATGTTAGTGTTGGTCTGTCAGACATTCAAATTCTTGATATGTTCCCCCAGGCCCACTGTGTGTCTTATCCATCTGTCAAAATACAAGAAGGAGAGAGGAGGAGTGTTTGTGTGCTGCAAGGAGGCAGAGGGCAGACGAAGTGTGTGTGTGTGTGTATGTGTGTGTGTGTGTGTGTGTCTGTGTGTGTGTGAAGTTGAGAAACATACTGTAACAATGAGCGTTAACGAGCTAACTTTAGCTATACTTTAGACTAAAACTCAACTAGCATGTTTTGAGTTGTCGGTGCCAACACTTAAAACACATTTATATCAGCTAAGCTTCCCTGACTGTGGCCGAGTAACTCAAACAAAATGACATTTAGCTCAACTTTAGCTTTACTCTGAGAGCTAATTAGCTTACAGTATGGTAGCATGCCAGTACATTTAGCTATCACATTAAAGACGATACCTACTAGCTAAGATAGCAGTTTACTAACGTGACCTGACAGGCAACATACCGTTAAGATTTCATTTCAGTACTTTAGCACTGCTTCACATTGCCTTTAGCGAGCTGTTGTGTTTTTACACAATGTCTACACAGCCTGGGTAGTGAAAGCAGCAGCATTAGCAGCTTTAGTCATCTGTGTGTGTATACACAGGATGTTTCCAAAAACAGTATCAAGTGTGGGTCACGTTTCGGCACCAGTCAGAGCACATGACACAATCACTGTGGTAACACGCATAAGACTGAAGAAAATGGAGATGAAGCATATAAAGAAATGCTTCAGGTCATCGTTAAATGTGGAAAGCTGTGTTGATTATAACAGAGGGATATTTGTTCCAACAGACCAGATGCAGGAAACATGGTTCTATTGCCTCTTATGCTGCATGTGCACAAGCGTTCAGTCATTTTCTTGTCTTGTCTACTGCATATCAGAAGACTGTCTAAGGGTCTCATTAGCATGAAATAATAAAAAACAAGATGTTTTAAAGTGTGAGTCATAAACATGGCCAGTCAACTGTGAACCTGCCAGATACATCAATCATGTCAATTTAGTTATGTAAGTCTGTGGTGAAGCTTTTCTTATTGCAAATTCCTTCCAAACTGGGTGTATCGCTTGTCATCATCTACTTTTTGCAAATTCTCCCTTGATTGACACTTTGTCCTTGTGTCTTGCGGGGGCGAAGGTTTCTATTTTCTTTTAAGGGGGAGGGGGGTTAATGATAACAGGCCACAAGCTATGGCAGATGCTTGGCCCTCTCAGATGTGGAAACTACTGCAAATTCCACAGACTTCCAAGCAATTGCTGGCTTCGGAGAAGAAGGTCTGACATCTCCAGTTCTGCAGTTTTCCCTGGATGACTGCTTCCTCCTGATAAGAGGTCCCCTCAGTTTGCGAAATGTCTTTTGCGCTTGGCTTTAAAATGACGAAGCAAGGAAGGAGATCCTGAAGTTTAAAAGCCTTTACCTCAACTTTTCTGCTCTCTGCACCATGCTCCAGAAAATAATACAAGTGTCAAGTGTTTCCCTACAGCGGGGGGCCGTTAGGCTTGTTGCCATATCTAATTTTCAGAATTGTCTTACGATGACAGGGGTTTCACTTTACTGGGGGTTTTTTTTTGCTCAGGGAGCTTGTACTTTGAGTTAGGCTTTGTGGTTTCCCCTGAGGTCTTGAAAAATGGATTCAAACCAAGCGGAAGAGATCAAGTTGTCCTTTGCTGAGGATAGAGCGAAAATCGACCTCTGGTGACCTTTGGCTTTTATTTCTGGCTCTGGTTTGAATGCACAGACACTGATTTCAGGCTTGACAACATGAAGTACAGACATTTAACTGCAGGCTTGTCGGTTTGGGCATCAAATCTTAATATGGGCTCAAACTGAAAAGTGAGTTAGGAAATTTTAGTTTCAAATCCAACCCCCATCCATCCACTTCTCTAACTCGATTTTACACTCACACATATCTGTAATTGATTTGGTATAATTGCCTTTCACACAAGTTTCATAACATCCCACTCCTGACCCTTTGGTTCTTCTGATTTAAAGAAACTAGAACTGTTTTTGTCGTGATGAGGCTGGTAAAAGGCCATCCCCGGCTCTTCCAATCTGTTTAAGATGCAAGTTCTTACTGTGTAAGGCTCCAGAAGACATGCTGAGCTCTATTAATAGATCTGTTCTTGAAAAAAGTAGTTGTGGTATGATAATCACACATTGCTTCTCTGATTCACCGAGCCAAAATAAACCAGATGGCTGAGCCCTGTTCTTTTTGCTCCAGCACTTCCCTGCTCTTAAATGTCAAAACAATCTGTAGTAAGTTCTGCAAATCGAAATGCTTCTCTGAAACATGAGAGACACTTGACATGGTTTGTCATTTTAGTTGTGATTTTTCATTATTTTCTGTCCTGGAATTCAGCCTGCTTCATTTTAAAAGACCTCAAATATTACACTTACTGCACTCTGTCTCACACACACTGTAAAACAAAAAAGGGCACAAACACAGTCACAAACAGGCACATCAACTTGGAAACCAGGTGGAATGATTGCACAATCAGAATCCAACAATGCACAGGACTCACCATTTATCAAAAACAATACTTGGCCATTATAAGCCAGAAAGTGTTTGTCTTGGTGCCAGCTTCTTGGTTTCATATACACAGAAATACAGGAAATTACTCAACATGCAGAAGGGGAGGGAGGTGTGCAATTATTCCTTTGTGAAATATAGAGTCATAATCCTAAAGAAATGAAATCATGTAGAGAGAAGAAATGTCACATTTATTACCCGCGGTTGGGATCCAACATGCCTCTTTTTTCAGTCATCCAACCCTTGTTTAATATTATGAATAATTTAATAAGTATATTATCAAATTATTGAAATAAGTAGTCATGAAACTTAATGTGATGTTTTAATGGAAACCCTTTTTGGCTGTAAAACTGTAATATACAATTTGAATTTACGGCTCGGTGTTATGACCCGGCTCGGGGAGGTTAAAATCACTCTTTTCTTTTTTTTTAAGATTTATTTTTGGGCATTTTGTGCCTTTATTGGAGAGAAAGAACAGTGGATCTAGTGGGAAATCAGGGGGAGAGAGAGAGTAGGGAATGACATGTAGAAACGAAGCCACAGGTCGGATTCGATTCTGGGCCGCCCGCTTTGAGGACTACTGCCTCCATACATGGGGCACGTGCTCTCACCACTGTGCCACCAGCGCCCCGTTAAAATCACTCTTAACACACATCACACCATAGGAGACTCTGGCAAGATCCTCTTTGGAACCGTCAGATAATCGGGCCCCTGATGACTTTGGTCGGAATTGGGGGATCGTGCCCCAAATCGGCCTGAATATCTTGCAATATCTCAAGATTTTCTGGCAGTTAGTAAAGGTGAAGGGTGACTGGCCTGGATAATACATACACCAAGACATACTTACACACACAGACAATCCAAGGCCAATCTAATGCTTTTAGTCACAATGGAAACCCGACCACTATATGTAAAAACATTACTATAAAAGGAGCTGGAAAAGAAAAAAATGATAATCTTAAGCAGCTAATTTTCTTACAAAAAAGGTTTTTTATGGTACTTGCTTCTGAAATTTGAACTTTTAGTGGTTTCCTCAGCGTTCATGATTCACTGGGCATACAAAATTACCAAATTTGTGTTTTTAAGTTCCTATTAAAGTGGTGAAATTGTGATGGCATTTTTTATTCTTTAAAAGAAAACCTGATTAACTGTGACACCAAGGTGCAGAGTATTGTGTAATTTAGATTCACAGACATTTGCTTTACTATAAACTTTACCAAAACATATGCACTTCTGGCCATGGACTTAGATTTCCAGAACAGTTGATGGATCATCATGCACAATATCAACAATGCAAATAGCTGTGCAGAACACTGAGGGAAACGCATTGGAGCAGGGAAGATAAGAAGGCCTTTAACAATATGACAAATGAGAACTCTTCACTGACTACGTCCACACAGTGTGAGCTGAAATGTTGTTTTAATGTTGAACAAACAAATCGTGTGGACAACACTTGAAGGAATACATTTTGATTGTCCATAGCTGCAAAATCCCACTGAACCACAACCTCAAAATATTGTGAAATGTGCTGTTAGTTTAATGTTCTTTTTTCTCCTTCATTGTGAGTGAGGTCACCATAATTGCAGAGGTTACTGTCTGTATAAACAGCACACACAAAAAAAAGTCCCTCATCATAGTTAGACCCCATCATAGCTAATGTGGCTGCTTGGATACAGCATGGGGTTGCAGAAAATCAAATAATAAAATCAAATATAATTTGGTGACCTGCTCAAATTGTTGTAATGATAGCCATCGGATCAAAACACTCAGTTAATCACCATCATTTATCAAAGTTTATTCACTTCAAGAATAGGTTAGTGCTTTAAATCACTGAGAACACACTGGCTAAAGAAAAAGTGAACCTAGCTTGCACAGAAAGCAACATAGACAAGAGACACCGAAAGATCTTTGAGTTTGATTCGAGAAAAAAAAAAGATGGAAGATGGGGGAAAAAAAATTGCACACAAACTCATTTATGTAACACGAACAGACAGAGCCGCAAACTGAAATAAATGACACACAGTGTCAGTTTAGGTAAACAGTGTCACGCAGATAAACACTGGTGATTGATGATGCTCTTGAAGTTACAGGTTATAACTTTTCAGTTGGCACTGCAAGTGGTTTTGATCAACTATGTTTGACATTTTTTTAAGGTTATGCACTCAGTGAATACAAAAGAGTTTTACATTTTCTAAAAGAGAAAGATCACCTGAACTTGTAAAATTAATTGGTGACTATCTTAATTATTTAAAACAACATGTGTGCAAATACAGAAAGACCGAGCAACAAGGCAGTAAACTATATGAGAGTGTTTATTTCTCAAAGGCCCCTGGTCAGCATTTCAATGTATGAAACAGTATCATCTGCATATTGACTCATTTTACAATCAGGGGCAAAAAAAGAATATCTTTTACTGGGATTGGAACCCCGTCGCTGTGGTGAGGTGAAATAACTGATAAGCTATTCAACAACCCACAGAGGAAAGATTTTATTCAGCTCAGAGCAGATGTCAAAGGCACATCAATACAAAAGAAACACACTTCCTATCCTCCACCTTCTAATTAAAAGTACTAGAAATACACCGTGTACAAGGGAAATTGACACTCACAGAGCAGGTAATGGATATTTAAAGGATGCAGTATGGACAGCAGGCGTCTGTTGTTACACATTGCAATCTAATGCTCGAGTGATGCGAGGACACGCTGTAAGAGAACAATCATTCCAAAGTTGTCCGAGGTATAGCAGTTAATTTTATGCACAGACACAAGTTGAGAGTTATGGAGAAAAATGTGTTCATATTTTCAAAGTATTTGAGCCTCAAAAGGTCTTAAATTTCTGTATTTGAATGATCCATTACAAATTTATTTAATATTCTTCCTTGTAAGGATTGCCAACTTCTTAGAGCCAGTGATTTCTCCTTGTGCAAATGGCCCGATTTCCCTCTGGAAAGATCTTATTTAGATATTTTTCATGCAAGTATTTTGGCAAAGATTTGGCCTTTCAAGCGTTGTGACCTTTCAGTTTCCAGGAATCACAGAGCGATAATCTTAGATATCTTAAGTTATGTCTTGAACCCCATCCTTGGAAGCGTCATTTCCCAGTCTCAAATGATACGGAGATGAAGCATCAAAGCTTGCGGCTGTAACATCTATGATAGGCATAAAACCAGGATCCATGGTAGGATTTGTTGGGATTTAACAAATTGTTGTATTTTTAGACTGAAGTAATGAAAGCTGTGAGCACATACTATGTACAGTATGTCATGTTGACTGGTACTATCCATCACCATCTTGCATTTCACTGCAGAAAGTCCGAAAGGTTGGAATACATAGAAAATAAGTTCCTCATAACATACAAAAGAATTCCAACTAGCTTTTTCCGGAGCTTTTAACACGATGACATGGTAGTTATCATTGGTTTGAGTGTGCTCAGTTGTCATGGAGATGTATATTTTGACTATAGTGAACTCATCTATCAACAGAGTTCTCCATGGCAACCTAATAAATGTTATCTTCAGATTTCCAAGTCATCAGTAAATTATAAATTTAAAATTTCATGCACAAGTGGACAAAGATTTACAAAGGAAAGCATCACAATAACTTTCATTTTAACAATGAAGTAATCCTTTTTCTACTCGTAAAATTGTCCTTTAAATGGATATGAGACATAAATAATACAACTGTACTATTCACTCCAATACTGCACATAATGTTCGTATTACTTAAGTCTCTATGGAGCTATATGACACCCAGTGGCAAGACAGCAGCCAAGCAGGTCTCAGAAAAGCAGACACCCCTGCAGACCATGCAGTAGGAAGCGAACCATTGGTCAGGGTGATTAACCTCTGCAATGGGCCAATCAGACTGCAGTTCAGGAGGCTAATCACTGCCAGGTGTGTAACAGCACGTGCTAGACCCTTTGCTAGCTGGGTTGTCGCCCTTCATGTAGAAGATAAAAGAAAACAAGCACACTAAGCTTTGGTGTGTCAGTCAAAAGATGAAAATGGACATGGTTTTTTTTTAAGTGCTGCAACCACTTTCACAACCACTTTGCCTGAAGAAACATTTTGTGAACATGATAGTGATCGTTTACACCATATCTGTATTTTATTACTGGATTATACTTTTCAAGGAACCACTTGAACTTTGTACAGGGTGACATACATTACGTTAGACACTTTTCTTATATGGCGTGTCTCAAACCCCCCCCCCCCGGGAACTTATTTCATTAAGTGACTGTATGACAGCAATATCGTCTGTTCAGTGTAACACAGAGCGATGTGAAATGGGAAGTGTCACATTAAAGTAAGTCTGCAAACAGGCGACATTATTAACAGATCCAGGGCCCCAAGCCAGTCCCAGCCTGCTGGTCCAACACATCCATCCTCGGTGTGGGGACAAAAGGGACACATTTGGTCATCTCAGATTTATGAATTTAACACATTTCTAGGGTTATGAAGGCTGTTTTATGTGTGCTCAGGGTTTTTTTATGTGCTTTCTAGGGGAACAACAGAGCACGACTTGGCAGGTCCTCTAAAACTCTGACCCTTCTTAAGCTCGGATGTCTTATCATGGTACATATCTGAAGATATATTTCTGTGGTTTATCATATGTTGGAGCGAAAAATGGGCTTTTTATTTGTATTTAATTTGCTTAATGATAATCTCAATTAACAAGTTGTACATTTTTGTGTAGAATATAAATGAACAGATTGCTATTTTCAAAGTGAAAAGTGCATTGGACATTTTGTTCATAGGTATCGACCAAAACTCACGTCCAGAAGTAGTTCCAATTCACCTCTTGGTGACTTGATTTGGAACAATATTGCATTTGTTGAAAATCGGTCTCTAAAGGAAATAGGGTATTTAACGTAAAACTCTATCATTGCGTCTATTATGAGAACATTTTAGATGCATCACTGTCATCTGGTTCCTGAGCCTTCTGCAACTGATTTCTCACTCAGCAAGTTTGCAGCTTTAACACTCCAGAGCATAGCCTCATTATAACTGAAACAGAATCTGCATTGAACATTAAGGCGTTGCTTAACCTTAATAAGGAAAAATGTTTTCTCTCTTACCCCTAGTGGTATTTGGTTATATGAGTACCATTTTTATGCCAAACTTCTGAGCCATCTCCTTTGAGTCACGGAACCCCCCCCCAGCACAATACCGCCATGTCGATATGTGTGTACATTGGATAATAACCTGTAAAATGCAACAACATTGTGTTGAAATAGAAAGTGTCCAAGGTTTTTTGAAGCATAGGACCTCAAGGCGAAAAAGCTTGAATCGTGTGTGATTTCCACTCTGGCATATTCAGTGTATAATCCTAATTGAATTGGACACAGTCTCTCTTTCAAAAACAGACCTCTTCTCTTTCAAATTCAAACTAAAATTTCCCTCACTTTTGCTGAAACCAAAAACGATGTGCTTGACTTCACACCACACTGGGTAAATGGAAATGCACCATTCTGCTTTGACTTTTCCAAATATATTGAAAGATCAAAAACAAAGCCAGCATCCCCTGTGGATATTAAAGGAATTAGATGGCTGGACACCAACCTCCCTCCCTAGAGTTGTCATTGAGTACAATGATTCCTCCCACAGCTCAATATTGTGTTTACTAATGAGCCTTGACCAATCACATTACTAAGTTACTCCAATGGGAACCATCAGATTAGCACGCATTACCAGTTAAATCTCTGATCGGGCTGATGATGCATTTCATTAACATCAATTACTGGATGCCATCTTTCTGTCAGTTGCTCTTTTTTCTAACAAAGGCCTTAGGAAAAGCCTTCTTCTCTTGTTGTTTGTTTGATTGCCCCATGCTTTTGGATTGCTACACTTTATTGTGCAAAAAAAAGGATCGCGACAGGGAGAGTGGACGTCAGTCTATTTTGGAATTGTTGGTCTGGTCAAAATGCAGTGCACTCAGTTAACACAGTCACAGCAGTCTATCAAAGTGATGAGATGCTTTGGTGACTCTTCAGTGCAACACTCCTCGTCAAGCTCTGGAAAGTGCAGGGGAGTGGGTGTGCAAAGTCTGTTTTTTCTCAGAGCATTAACAGAGTACATCTTTGAATCTGCATGTTTTCTTCTCCTGATAGAAGTCCTGCTTCCCGTAAGTGATGCAGGACACGAGTTCCTCTTAACTGGAAGATATCGCCAAAGGCATCTGTCAGCAGTTAAAACGACATCATGGACACAGATTACTCAATTAGTATTTTTCCTTCAACATGTTCTACAGTCAAAAGTGGAATGACTTTCAACACTGGTTCAAAAATGAACCTTTTTCCCAGATTTTTTTTAAATACATGTTTACTTCCTGAGAACATTTGCACCATATTTTAATGAGGTTTCCTTTGGGAAATGGTCGAATAAATTCCTTTTGTCTTTATGGAGCTTAGCGAGGTAACCAGATCTAAATTCTTAATGCACTGATTGCAACATCAAGGTCTGATTCAGATTTTGTCTGGTTCTGATTTTCTTACTTATATGACCATAATTGACAGTGAAACATTTCTTAAATATTTTTTTAATGGAATTTCAATGTAATGTTCATCATAAAACAATTACTTTATATTAGACTGACTATTGAAAAAAAAAGTGTGAAAACTGCACAAGGTCACATGACCACCTCTCATTCTCATCTGAAGTAAAAACTTGCGTCACTCTCTTCGTCTGCTTTCTCCCAGACTTCCTGAATGAACTATGAATGACCCATCAAATATCTACAATTGGCAACCGTTTCATTAGGCTGCTTGTTGTCTCCTACCTGTCTGTCTCTGTGGGTTTATCATCAATATGAATGAATCTACTATTTCTTGCAAAATGACATGACTCAAGGCAGATCAACATTTCTGTGCTCACACACTGAGGTTTAATCACATAAGTTTCCCACATAACAAAGAATACTACGGGAATATTAATGAAACAATATTGCAACATACTGTACTCCCCCAGCCCAGGGGAGAAACAGAAAGACAGAGACGGAGCCCACATGTATATGGATAGCGCAGATGTGACGCAGAAACTTGTAGAGATTCTTCCGAGCAAGGGGAACAAGTGCCTAAAAATGGTCTTTGTTTATCGGGTATGCAGGGACGCTGGAAGCCAGTTTCAGATTACTGAGAAAAGTCATTCCAGTTGATGACATCGTTTTATTAAGTAGGCCTGTTATAAATACTTGGAGTATTAACAGCTGCCCGTGCTGATTTTAGAACATCTTACATTATCAGGTTGTAGTTTATGATATACAGGGCAGTGAGCGGGACGTGCAGACGCACAGACAGATGTGCACTCAGCGCACATTGGAGTTATTTAGGAAGCATCAGTCATCATAAAGATGACAGTCTGAAGTGTTGAGTCACCAAAGAGCAGATGATCAATTCAAGCTTGTTTTCCTTGTCTGTCCATGGATACGCACAATCGCACGTTCCCTGACTCTTTTTTTCTTTCTTTTTTTTTTGATTTATCTTATCTTTTTTTTGCCTTTATATTAGAGATAGGACAGTGGATAGAGTCAGAAATTGGGGGGAGAGAGAGAGGGGAATGACATGCAGGAAAGTAGCCACAGGTCAAATTCGATCTCAGGCCACCGGCTAACCACTAGACTACCAGGGTCCCCATTCCCTGACTCTTGCTCGCCCGTGTAGTGTGAACCCACATTTTCTTTAACTGCATGTTTTGTATGTTTTTTTTATTAGCTGTGAAATAAGACGTGACATAAAAAAAAGTTGTAGAAGTCTTGGACAATGCAACTGTCTGCTTTACATTATAAGAAATATCATATTGTCAACATCGTTCAGTGAAATCCACAGTGGTTCTCGTTGGGTGGGTAATCTTCACAAGAACCCTTTGCATGTATACTTACTAAAGTGTTCACATTATACTCAGAGGCTCTTAAACCAGCTAGCAATGTTCAGTGGTCATTCGGTGCCACTGTCAGGACACATGACTCAACTGTACATTTTAGGATTACACGTGTTGGCATAGTGGTGTGGAGAATTCCCCACTGTGACCTGTACTCCATTTACACAGCTGTCCAAATACAGAAGTCTTTCACGTTAAATGACTTTCTTTCCCAAGGAAGACTAAAGGTCATTTTCTTTGAGGTGTTCAACCTGTTGCATCACATCAGCTACAGGTTTTGCAAGACTGGAGGTGCATGACTTCCCCTGAAAAGCATAAACTATCACTTTTGCTTTTGCTACTTTCTCATCGGAAAACTCAAACTGGGTGTAAGGTTCACTACACGCCCCTGGTCCCCTGTGGAAGAGAAATGAATTCAGGAAATTGCTTCCACCCAGAGAGAACCGTACTTAACAAAAGAGACCTGATTGGCCCTGGTGCCGCAGTCCTGATATTTAGATATGCAATCTCTTGCTGATGGGACAAAGTGAAAGTGAGGGAGCGTGAGAGAACAAGCAGATTAAGAGAAAAAGGTGTGTTTTGTTTGTTATTGAAGAGCTGTCAAACGGATGAAGGAACTGTCAGATCTGTATGGAGGAATTTTCTGATCACACCACAAATAATTTCATCGTGGGACTCACCCAGGAGAAAATCTGCTTCCAAGATGCTTATTAGATTTCTATTATATGTAAAGTGTGGGAAGGAATTCAGCTTGGGAGTGACAGTTTATCAGCCCCAATGACACATGCTCCGAGGGAAGATATTGAAAGGAAAGCTTAAAGGGGCCATATTATGCTTTTTCTGGTTTTATCTGCTCTTTAGTGTGTTTTCCAAGTGTCCTGTGCATGTTTAGGCACATCGATGTGCAAAAATTCAAAGTCCACGTAAACGCAGCTTCTCCTACGTCCTCCTGTTAGCTGTAGCATTAGCTGCATGTAACGCTCGGTTCTAGCCCCCCTCGAAAAAAAATTGCCAGTGTGACGTCTTGTCAGTGTGAGATCACTAATCTAAGCCCATTGGCTCGTTGTGGCAAGCCCAGCAGCTCATGTTGCACGCCCATTAACTTCTGTAGCACGCCCACGATATGCCGTAGCCTGCGGTAGCACAGTAGTGCTAAGGTGCTAATGTTTTTGCTCCCCTCGGAGCCGAAGTGGCTGCATTCCCAATATGGTAAAAGGCGGGACATTTCCGAGAACTGTGCTGAGCGACTGACCAATTACTGCAGAGCCGACAGGCCGACCAATCAGATCAGACTTGGCACACATGGGGACTCTGAACGTGGGCACTATAGAGCCTTAGAGAGAGAGTCAGAAGCGAGCCGGTGCATGGAGCGACAGTTCATGAAAACAGACACTTTTTTATAACTTTAGCTATTGTGAACATACTTTAGTAGGTACATAGATTAAATATACGAACCCCAAAAAGGGCAGAATATGACCTCTTTAATTCTGACTTCCTATCATCTGAACATTGGATGGAAAGTTACCAAGTCAAGGTCATCACCTGTTTTGTTGTTTATAGTTTCACTGGATGTATGCATTGAGAAGAGCATGGGCATTCTGCAGCTATGTCAAATCTGTTACATACATTTACAGTAATGGAGATCTAGAGTTCCTTCCATTCTGGAGTACCCCCATGGGACCTTAATACTAATTAGGTAGGCAATGGGAGGACACAAATATTACATAAATATGTGCATTATGCTGTCACAACAAGTTCCTTGGTTTAAATATTTAAGAAAAGTAAACAATTTATATTTGCGGGAAATTGCTCCAAACTCTGATCTCCATCTCTCATTAATTCAAATGTGATCAAAGACTGTATAAAGCATGGACGTTGTCTCAGTGACGTCACCCCTTGGTTACTGAAGAGGCATTTTGAAGCCAAAGGTTGGTGGTTACCACATTAGAATTGCAGGCTCTACTTAACTTTTTAGTCAACTAGAATCAGACAAGGAAGAGATGGAATGGAGGTTGAGAGATCAGTCAAAGCGCCCACGCCCCTAATTATGCAAATTTGCACAAATCTCTTATCCTCGATATAATCCAAACGGATAGAAATAATACAGAAAATTCACACACAGAAGGTTTTTACCATAAAGAAGTGAGCTGTTGACTCTCTGTTGGCAGTAAACATGTTTATTTTTGCTGTAAAAAAAATTCCTTGGCTTTTGGAGCCAGTCCTCATGTGGACACTTGAGGAACTGCATTTTTGTTTGCACTTCTTTGGCTTCTTTTTTTAGAACCAGAGGATGCCGCTTGAATATCACCAACACCAACATGGCCGTCACCTTGGCAATTTTTACATTTAATTATAACATTTGCATTCATTTTTTTCTGTAAATACTACCTATTGTTTACAGGGAGTGCAATATAGAACATGACTTTTGCTAGCTTTATGTCTTTGCAATTTTAGTTACTCCTCATACAATACTACATTCCTCTACAACAAGGGTTGCACCTAGCTTCCCTTGCCGTTGTTAAGATGACAAGCCTCTTTTTGTAGACTGATTCTCCTTTCCTTTGGCGTCTTCACAGCGACCTCCATCTTTGGGTTTCTATATGATAGATTCTTCATACCATGCATCTTTACGTTATTGCATGCCTGCGGTCATCTGATATACTCCTTAAGATAGAAAATACTTAAAATTGGATCTGGCATAAAATAAATGTTAGGTTGTGGAAAAAATGCAGTTGCGTGTATGCTTTTATTAAAGGAATGTAACATCAGGAAGAGTGGAGAAACAGAAGTACTTACACAAAGAAGACAATGATGAATATCAGAAACTTGGACAGCAAAAACTTGATAATTTGCCCTTCCTGTCCAGACAAAGAATTGATGATTGTTTTAACAGACTGCTTATTGCATTTAAACTAAAAATAACTGTTAAAGTTTAAGTCATTTTGGTGTGAAATACTGTACTGTGGCCCTGCAGATGGAAATGTGATTTACAGACATTCCTTAAACTACATGCTCCTTCCTCTCCTCGTTTGCCATATGGCATTTTTTCATATCCTCCCTCTCTTTCTTTTATATTCTCTCCACCCTGTTAATGTTGTTCCAGGTGGTCTACATGTACTCAATTACAACAAAAATAAATATCTCCCCAGAGACTTTTCTTGCAGCATGTTATGTCTTCTTTCGGCCTTTATTGCTTACACTGCTCACTCCACCACCCTCCGCTCCCCGTTTCCTCCTCCTGAAGTGTTTCCATGTCCTGACTCCCTCTTTTTTTTTTCCTTCTGCTGATGTCTTTCAGACTGTTTCTGAAAAGCCACAGTGGGACTGCAGGCAGACAGAGCAGTCTGGTAATCCACGGAGCAGACTTCAGCACCAAGGACATGGACAACGACAACTGCATGTGCAAGTGTGCCCTCATGCTAACTGGTGGTAAGTGCAGTCACTCAAGACAATAAGACCTGGACTATCTTATCTCCTGGTGTCAGAATATTTCACTGTATCACTGTAATGATACGATATGGTGTTGAAAGATGAAGGCGATGCGGAAGTACAAAATTCTGCAGTTCATCAAGTGACCACTTGAGGCTGGCTGCAGAAGCCCCCAAAGTCACATACACACCCATTCAAAAAAGCCTCTTTTTTAAAGGCTTTATATGTGATTTATTTGATCCAGCAGATGTCGCCCTTGAGCACCAGCATGAAACCAAAACAACTCATGCTGCATTGCTGTGTTAGCATGCTAATGCTAGCGATCTTTATTATGCTCGTATTGTCACACTGCATGTAAATTTACCTGAAATGAGCGTGATCTAGAAACACAGTTAAGCAGTGAGTACAGTATGTTATTCTTCTTTTCTCTAGTCCCTCAATTAAACAACTTTTATACACGAGGGGAGGAGTCAGCCGGCCGTCCCGACGATGTAAACAAACTGAAGATAGGAATCGGAAAACTCTGAAAGCATCACAGACAGTGGGACTCGGGTGTTACACCCATTGTCGACAGTCATGACTCACAGAGTTATTTTCAGAGGATATACTTGATTTCTACATTTAAGTGTGAATAAAGCATATAAAGACTTTAACAGCAAAAATGAACTTGTTTACAAGCTGGTTGGGGGGGTGAATTTTTTTGATAACTTATCATAACCCATAGCTGACCTGATTGACGGGCTGGGATGGTATAGCTGTTTGTCAGGATGTTTAAAACCTGCCTCAGCTCCAGTCGTTGACTGAAAGTTAGGTTGACTTAAAGGTAAGTTGAGACAGCATTTCCAGCATGGCGACCGCCATGTAAGGGCTTCCAAAGCCCCCTTCAGTAACCAATGGGTGACGTCACTCAGGCTTCTTCCAGTTGTATATACAGTCTATGGTTGGGAACAGGTTCCATCACTGTCTTTAAAACCAAAAGAATTGGCTAAAAGAAGCTAAAAGAGTTCCAGAGAACTGAGGGATCTAAATACATTAAACAGTGATGTTCTCAGTGGGTTTCTCACAGAAAATGACAGCTTCTACATCAAATATGTAATCTCATAAAAAAAAAGTTCATATAAGTATATTGAGGCTTTAAAACAGGACTGATTGTCCTCACATTCTCCGACAAAATTCATATCAGAAATGTGTTTTTGATCCCAGATCTCAACCACTAACTTGGAGAGCACAATTTTAATATATTCCATAGATATCCCGTCATGGGTAAGCAACCCAATGTGTTTTAAACAGATTGCCCCTTTTCAGCATCTGTGTCTATATGGCAACACTGAGACAACCAAAGCAAGTACAATACGTTTGCTTTTATGAGTTTAACATGATGTAACCACTTTAACATTAATTTTCTTTGATTGGCTTTATGACCAACTCCACAATGTTTACTGCCCAGTCATCAGTTTCAGGTCATTATATCCCAACCTGCTCTTGCAAGACATGGGCTAACATGGCCACTTCGACATCTATCTGCACCTATTATGGCGCGTTCTGACCCTCCTGGTTACACTGTAGTTGGGAATGAACACATTGTAAAAAGTCCCTGGGCGCGGCCCCAAGTGTCAGAGAGATTTAGAATGACTCCGCTTCTCCTGCTGTGTAAGTGGAGCCCGGTGACCCTCACTGTCACCTCATGGCAGCTCGATCGCTGACCTGGTACTAATCAAGCATTTCTAAGTGCAGATTTAACATCAGCATTGCCTCTTAGGTCATCGTTGATGCTGAGGTTTAAAGGGGACTGGCATCTAATCATTGGTCAACACCCCCTTCTCTGCTTGATTCATAGCCTGCCTACGGCCACAGCCACAAAGAGGAGGCCATTACGAGTCAATGCTGGTCTGAACCCAGCTCTGTGACTGTATATACGGTATATCATTTGATTTATACCCTGAGTTTAAAACAGCAGGGCTGACATCAAATGATGTAAGTGTCTGAAATATACAGAGCAAAATACTTCTTTGCTACATTTATGAGGACGGCTGCAGCCTGCCATGTTAGGACTGAGGAGGAGGACCCACACATCCTGTAATGGATCTGTTTTCCCAGCAACAGAACATACAGTAGGGGGATAAGGCACTGACAGAAGGAGGCAGGGGGGGATTTCTCTATCAGAAGAACGAACTGCAGAGACGATTTAAAAAAAAAGGGAAGACATCCCCTCTTTTTTTACAAGTCGAGTTAAAATATCTGGCCTGGAAATAGAGAGGATACCGATCGTAAATCCAAAAAGATAGCTGTTGTGCACGATGAATGTTTATATGAGTGTGTCGGGGGGTGTGTGGTCTGTGGTTTATCATCAAGAGAAGGACGGCTCGTTGGACACATGCTGAATTCTGCTTTGTGGTCTTCGAGGGGAAAACTCTGTCTCAATAAAATACAACAGCAGTTTAGAAAACACTTTGTGTCACGTTATTTACAAAATTGAATCAACTGCAAGACTCACAATCAGCCCTCAAAAACTCTCTTTTCGAGGTTGTTAAATATTCCTTAATACGGTGATTGAATCTTTTTATTTGTTCATTATTTTTGATGTTTTGATTAAGTTGCTTTCAGTCTTTCAGTATCATTTTTAAAGCTGCGCTGTTTTTTTGGCCACTAGGGGGCAATATGAACAAACGATAAGTTGACAAGAGAAACATATTGCGATTTTAAAAGGTAAGCATAAAGCCATCTTGCAAATTACCAATTTTCCACTCAAACGACTCCTTAGAAAGGAATTTGGTTCTTAAGCCGCAAAACTCTCCAACACTTTGATAAGCGACTCACTTGTGTGTGTCTGTTGTTGGTTGCTAGCCAGTTAAAGAAGTGAGACTGAATCTGAACTCAAATATGGCGGCCGATAAATCTTTTTGTTTTAATTTGCTTATACATTATAGGTCTGAGTATCTGAAATTGAATGAAATTGGTTTTAGAAAATCTTCTTTTTAGCGCTTACTGGCTGAAAGTAGCCACCTGTTAGCCAGTTAAAGCAGGGGGACTAAATCTTAACTTCAGTTCAAAACAATAATCTAAAAGGTGTTTAAACATTCAGGAAACTTCAGATTGGGAGTTTTCATTTTATATTTACTCATTCAATACATGCAAAGCTTTAACCTTTCCTGATTATGGACCGTTTACCAAACTGTTAGGTTGAGTGTCTAGATATTACTCAGCATTTGGTCCCATTGTCCTTAACTTTCATTCAAGAAATAAAAAATATACAGGATATTTTAAAAAAAAGTTGACCGCTTGCAATGGCATATTTGGTTCCCTCTGGCACCAGCAACTTGAAATGTTGTTATGTAGTTTGAGATGCACTTTGTTTGAGGTCATTTTCCATGCTACAGTATATTGTGTACAAGTATATGATGAAGCTGCAATCAATGTGAAACTCATATGTGGGATCACTGCCAGCAACGAGCGCAGAGCGTCACTCCTGATTGCTGACAGGTCTTGGGAAATGTCACACGGTGGTCAATGTCGGTATGCCGATGGAGGAGAGAGGGGAGCGACGCCATTTGTCACTAAGAAACTTGACACATGCCATGCCATGCATATGTTCTTTAACAGACTGCATCACTGAGTGTGTGTTCCTGACTCTCAGATAGGAGAGCTGACACATTAAAAGGATGAAGCAGATGGTTTGTTTAGGAAATGTCAATCATCTGAAGTATTAAGCAGCATTTGTTATTATGAAAAGGACTGAAAAGGGAAGCCTGCTTCTGCCACACAGTCGAACAAAAAAAAGGAGGCAAACGGCAAACCAACAGGTGTTGCAGCGATGAAAGATTGCAAGTGAACTGGTTCAGATAAAACTGATTCTACCCGACCTAAACCCCCT
Source organism: Labrus bergylta (assembly GCF_963930695.1). Classification (NCBI taxonomy): domain Eukaryota; kingdom Metazoa; phylum Chordata; class Actinopteri; order Labriformes; family Labridae; genus Labrus; species Labrus bergylta. Next base: position 2,541,270 of record NC_089213.1, on the reverse strand, counting down.
CAGCATTTTTATAATAAGCTCCACGAGAAGAAACGTGATAAAACTAGGATAAATATTGGAGATGCTTCTGAAAAACGGAGAGAGGTTAGCACTCAGAAGCTGCCTAAACACTGAAGCTTCTGTGTCCGTGATTTGGCAACTTGCGTGTACATTGACTCTAGGGAGGAAGGGAGCAGGAGGAGACTGTTCTCTCCGATGTTTAGAATTTGGACTGCAGTACCCATTTTCAACACTAGGTGTCAGAGTTACACATTGCTCCTTTAACATGAAAACATATAGTTTAAACCAAAATAAAAACTAACGTCCTATGACCTTTAACTTTTTGTGTTTGGTTTTGTTTTCTGATTTTTTTAGTAAGACTTACTTATTTGAAATCACATAAATTAAGATAGAATTTGCAAAATATACATAATTCAACAAAGCAGAAGAGAAATATAGGGATAACGTTTTTAAATAAGTAATACATCTTTTAATATTCAATAAAGGAAGGGACAGGCTGCTGTCTAAATGTACGGAGGTTTCATAGTGGATATTAATGGGCAGGTTGATTTACAGTGTCAGATGATACATTGCTGCTTGTCTTTAATGACCTAGAAGTATGTTGGGGGGGACTTACATTGAGGTGCTAAACCTTTTAGATTGTAGGAAGCACTACAATATAAAATGTATTGACAAAGACATTGTAAGCAAATGTGTTGTTAAAATGTAAAAAAACAAAAAAAAAACATCTTCTTGCATATTTACCTGTTCTCTGAAGCTCTGGATACCAGATATCACTTTTGGGAATTATGCAATGTGTTACCTTTGAAGCAGAACAAGGCTCCCATACCACTCACTGTTCCCGAGCTCCTGTACATGCACGCTTTGCTTTAAATAGAAAGAGGTATCGAAAGTGTTCGGCAACAGGTACTGGCGTTGCCAATGAACCCTGTGACAGTGACACATTGAGCAGATAGCAGGGAAATGGTGTGTGAACCAGTCAGTGCCATGGCCCTGTTGGAGGGGCCATGGGAAACTTCCGACCTTTATCAAGGACAAAACATATCGTTGAGGTTACTTTTTAAAAGACATCAAGCCTTATTTGTCCCCCGTTAAAAACAAAACACAACATACAAGAAAACTGGTGCCATCTTGTAATCCTAACATTAAATCTTTATTTGTACTTGTTCTCTGTCCAGGTTGGTGGTTTGATGCCTGTGGCCCGTCCAACCTTAACGGCATGTACTTCACTCAAGGACAACACGTGGGGAAGTTGAACGGTATCAAGTGGCACTACTTCAAGGGTCCCAGCTACTCGCTACGAGCCACCGTCATGATGATCCGCCCCTTGGACTTCTCCTAGTCTTTCTGAACTTGTGAACTTTCAGCATCTGAACGGCTGTGTGTGTGCAGCACATTAAGGGGGGGGAGGGGGGGGGGGGGGGGGGGGGGACGCTTCCCATTTCATCCTCATGTCTCATCTCAATTCGCTGGCCATTGGAAGTCGTCCTATAAATCATTTCCTGGAACTGCGCTGATGCTGCTGCTGCTGCTGCATTACAACCTTTCCCCTCAATAGACTGAAAAACACTCATGAAGGGGGGGGGGGGGGGGGAGCAAAGACATTATCCACATCCACATTAACTGATATCTGTTCCCAAGCAGATTCACAAACTTGACCTTGTGTGTGAGGATGAATGTGTTCAGGTGCAGAATTTTAAGCTCACTATGAGGCCGCCTTGAGTGAAAATGTAAACACATTAACATCTTCTTCACCTCTTTCCTCGGGGGCCTTCGTTGAGGGAAAATAAAACAAGAACTTGTAATCTCTTGTATGGAAAGTAGCACTGACTCTGAAACTGCAGGACAGAACTTTTTTTCTGGAAGGAGACGGAAGAGATCAAATGCATTTTTTTTGTATTGATATGTTGCCAACAGAGCACAGCCCATTAATATTCAGAATGTATTATATATTGTTTTTTAGTATCATATGTGTTATCCCAGTTGTATATCCAAAAGTGAATAGATTGTCTTTTGTACTGTACAGCGTGTACTTATTTCTGTCTGCGTTCTGTTTTGATCACACTCTCCGTTTGAAGGTGACCTTGTAATTGAAGTGATTTGTAATAGTTGTCGGGTCACTCGCAGTATTTGCTGGCAATTTACACACTAGCCTTCCTGACAGTGTGTGTGATTATTTTTAGAGTTCAAGACGTGAGGTTGTTTATTGGATTAGATTCTGGACTGTCTTTGACTTCTTTTTCTTTGTCTTTCCTATTGGCTGACAAGCAGCTACTACCCGCCAAGGTTCAGATTGTGAGTGATCCCCTTATATCTGCTAAATATGAAAAACAAGAATATTCATTCAGATGAAATTAGAATGTAATTTTTAAATGTTGCAGCTGTGTACAAGTGGGGGGAAGAGTATTAACGTGCAACGAGTAATGCTTATTTTCAAAAATTCCCAGAAATGATCGGTTTATTATTGTGTGTTATGATAAAGTACACGATCATGATGCATATTCAGAAAAATGTTAATGCTCGAATAAAGCTGGTGTCCCAAATGTACAAAAGTACGGTGGTCTACAAGGGAAAAAATTCTGCAATTGCCAAAAAAAAATTTTTTTATTTTTTTTTAGAAGGAACTGGCTGCAAGACAAGAACAATAATTTAAAATCACATGCAAAAGTCCAAAACTAGCGCCCCCTACAGGCTCGGAAAAGTCTGAATTGGCGTTGATTGAGGCTGAGCTGGGAAACTCTAAGTTTGTGGTTCCAGAGCAGCTGATTTGCGTTTGGTCAATTCACTGAGTATGTTCACTCAGGGTTCAGCAGGAAAAGCCAACATCCAAGGAGCCCAGATACTAAAATTCAACATGGCAACAAGTGACAAAAAGAGGTCTACGTACTTTACCCTTCTGGAATTAGAAACTTTGATGTTGACATTCAACGAGTATGAACATGCAGCGGCCATGGAGGGAGAAGTGGCCTCAGAGAAAACTGCTGATGGAGTCTGTCTGTAAGTTAGAACGTAATCTATTCATTTCATATTAAGTCACACTTATAGGCTAATATCAAAGGTGAAAACTTGCAGGTGAAAAAAAAAGAATATTTACAATCCAACGGGAGAAAAACAAACATTAAAGTATCCCAAAATTAATTATAAAAATGTAGTTCAAACAAAAGGGTTAGGCATAAAAGGCTCATGGTGGATCTTACATCACAGGTGATTTGACATTTCAATTAGCATTAGCTTTATCCCCAACACAAAGCTGCTTTCACATACATACATGTCCTCTCACTTTTACCCTATTAAGATAATTAAAAGTAACTATCTGCAGAGTAATAACTCAGAATAGTAGCCTACCTGTTGTTCAACATGCATCACAGATTATATTAAAACAATCTGAATTTCTATTCAGACAAACGATGAATCTTCACCAACATGCGTACTGAATGAACGGATGAGAAAATGAATCTGCAATTCTGACTCTGAAAGAGGAGACGGAGAGAAACTCTAAAGGTTCACTGAAGAAAACCTGCTCCCGATAAGATTAGACTCACAGACTCTGTTGCCATAGTAACAGACTCAGAGCTAAAGTTACCTCTCTTCCTGATGGGGCTTGGTTCGCCCTCTTTCTCAGGGTTGAGTGAGCTCCCTTTCTTAGGGCCCTGGAGCACTTTAATAGTGTTGTCTGGATGTGCGGTGTTTTTCCGTTGTGTTTGTTATTTTGTGTTTTCTTCGTTTAGTTTTTTACATTTTAAAGGATTTCATTGATTTAGCATTTTGCATCACCTTATTTGTTGTTGTTCCACATTTCTGCCGTTGTTTTGAACTTCTGTATGCGTTTTTTAAAATTGGCATTGTTTCTGAAAGCAGCTCTTCTCTCCTGGAAATCTTTGTAACTGTTGCTGTATGTTTGCCCTTGTGGGCCACCGTACTTACCTTACAAACAATGTGGTGTTACTAAAGTCTACCTGTAAAGGACTTATATATAAAACTACCTTTTCCCGGTTTCATCATGACCTCTCACCTTTCTCACAAAGAGCAGATCCTCCACAAAAAAATGAAATCCAAACTATTTTTCTCAGACATCGACACGACACAGCTTTAACATCCAGCCCGTTTCTGTTTCCCATCAACGCAGCCTTAAGAGAGAAAAAAAAGAAGCTGGGATTTGATATGAAGCATGAAATTAATGATTCCTCTAAGTGATCCGTGTGAACACGTATTTCATAACTTCCAGCTTACAACAACATGCAGTATTTACTGAAGGTACATGTGGCAGGAAGATAAAGTGTATCTGGAACTTGTAAAACTACAATTGACATGTTTATTAGCATAGTTAACATTGTATAATTTAAAGTGTGTGTATGTGAAGTAGCCTTCCTGAGGAAAAAGCTCTTCTTCTTTTCTTTTTTATTTTCCCGCTCTTTGACTCTGCCAGGAGTTCAGTGGTGTTTTGAAGTTGAGCATAAAAACATGGAAGTTAAGATAATAACCCTGGAGAAATGTGCCTTTGATAACTCTGCTTTTACCTCATTAAATTCCAGATTTGCAGATTTATTTAAACATTTTTTTTGTAACATGTGGTCAGTGTTGTGTTGCTAGATTAAATAAAGGAGCATGTGATGCACTAATGTTTTCAATCTGCGTCGAGGCTGCACCTTTTGTGCCAAATTGATGCGATGACGGATGAGGAGGATTTCAAGTCAAGCTTTCCCAAGTTTGGCTTCTCTTAACGTCGGCCTATAATCCGACATGCTTTAACTTCAGCTTCCTTTCATGATAACATCTTCGACATTGTACGTCATGCAAAGGAGCTTATTGTACAGAAAGACATGAGATAAATCCTTCAGATAAACAGACATGCTTTCTTCTACCAAACCAGATGGTGCAAACATAAAAAAAAAAAAAAAAAAAACTCCCTCTCCACCCAGCGGTGGAGTAAGCTGTTGTCTTGAGGTTGTGACTCGCTCGCTTGCTTGCTCGCTTATGGCAATGACAGATTGCCAAAGTGTCAAACGATGCTGTTGGAACCCATCGTGTCTCTCCATAGTTGACATTCCTGGGCCTAATCAGAGGTTAAACAAATTACTGCAGCCTGCAAAACCGCTGCGCCTCCTTCAGCGGCCGCGCTGACCCGACACCCTGCGTGGAATGTGTTCTTTAGAGAGTCCGAAAGTGTGAAGAGAGTCCGCACAAACCGGCAAACACCTATGTGGGTCTTAAGAGTTGTCCTTTTGTTGGTGTGATGACAGGGTGTGCCAAGAACCACTTCTGAACTAGGGGAGGGGGGGGGGATAGTTTTGTCTCCAGTGGGTGCACAGGATGTCCAGCAAAGTGGTGTTTCACTTGTCTTTTCTATCAGCGCACGTACGCACACGAGCCCCCCCACAAAGCCCTCACATCCACAGCCAGGTCACTCTGCTGAAAACGGATCCTTTCCTGTACACTGAGGAAGAGCTGAAGGAAGGGGGAGAGGGTAAGATCCCCTGAGGGAAAGCGGAGGTCCAAGCTGCACGAAGAAGAAGAGCTGTTGGACCCCGACCAGATCAGATATGACAGAGTACAGATCCTGCAGTATGAACACTGAGGACCAGTGGAACCCCTAAAGAGAGACCACCTGCTCATATTGACATGAATGAAAACACAGCAAGAGGAAGGAAGAGTTCAAATACAACATCTTTCTCAAGGAATCCTATTAAAACCTTGACACTGTTAAACAAGCTCATTTCTAGTAGGCCCATGATTAAGAGCTCTGCACCAGCCCAAACTATAAGTCGTTATAAACGATAATGTGTGTGTGCAGAAAACACCAAGATAATGTTTCTGTAGTTGTGTCGAGACAGATTAAAGGATTTAGTGTTGTAGTCAAGACCACACTAACTGAGACCAAGACATACCCCGAGACCAGAGTGTTCTGAGACCAAGACAAGACAGTAAGGGACCGAGACCAGGACCAAGGCAGGATGAGACCGAGACAAGACCAAGACCATAAATATCAATGAAAAATCATCATCTTGTGTGTAGCGGGCGTGTCCCTTACTCACCGGAGGATAAAAATCAAATTATGACTGAATTGAAGTTTTTTGTTCTTTTAGAAAGGGGCGTTTTCTTTTCCATCAGTGGTGATGTTGACCGGTCTTCATTTAAAATCTGGGGTCCGCCCAGTCTGAGACCAAGATGAGACCGAGTAAAAATGCTTTTGATTCCGAGCTGAGACCGAGACCTTCAAAAAGTCCCATTTGGAGTACTACAACACTAGATAAAGGTTTAATCCTCTCTAATTTGAGCCCTTGTAAAGTAAAAAGGAATATAAATGTGATGGTTCTACAAACATACTGTTCCGCAGACCCTCATGTTCGGTATGTTAGAGAATAATTTTTAAGGAATTGAAGGCTACCAGCACTCTCTGTTTTCCTTGATGGGTTAGGGTTGGGAACTTGTGTCTGGAACAGGAAAGGCTCCTTAGCCACAAAATTGGGTTTTGTGAAAATTTGTGAAGATATCTGGCGCCCAGTCGTTAAACATCTTAATTCTTCTTCATTGTAGATGCTGCTTGGTGACACCCAGGTGTTACGTTCTTTTCCATATGCTATGATGAAGCTGAAGCTTTGCTGTATTAATCAAGTCTGGCTTTTTGTTGTCGTTCTCTGTTTTATTTTTTTTGTGTTTTTTATGTGGCGTGTCTCTTTTGTTCATTCTTCAAACTGCCTCGGCGTTACTTTAGCGAGGAAGTAAGTAAGCACCAGGTTTTTTGTTTGAACGTGTGAAATCCTTCGGCCTGTGTTCATATTAACGGCTCTGTCATTAAATGTTTTCATACTCCAAAGAGTGGAATTACCCAAAAAAGCCATAAAGAGGCCTACCCCACAAAAAGTGGCACAGAGTCAACCGCCAAATAAAGCAAAACATTTAAATGCCGTGACAACACAGAAAAAACGTTGCTAAAAGGGCGCAGGGAATTGAATCATGCATTCATCAGATGTAAGTCAACCTGAAATCATTACAGAAAATGCTGACATCAGCACTTTTAACTCCAAGCCATTCTTTTTTTTTTTCTGTGCTGCATTGCTCTTTGCAATCCCACGCCAACTGTGTGGTCCCTGCAGAATTTTGAAAGCATTTTTCTTAATATTTCCTATAATAGCAATCTAATGCAAAATCCACATCCACTACAGATTGTCAAATTTACATTAAAACTTTATCTAATCTCTAATTTCCCAAGAAATCTTAAAATACTGTTCTTCTGTAGGACCTCTTTTGTTTGAATGTTTTTGCTGTTGGTATTCGCTTTTCAAAGCAACCGACATTTGATTTATACGTTGAGGGAAAAGCCTTAAGATTATATGACCGTAATTAAAAAGCAATTCTGGATTGTGTAATGCTGGTTTTGAGCAGAAAAGGCCCTGTGGTTAAGGAAAATAAATGGAGTAGAATGAGAATGTAAACGTGACTTTAGGTGGGGGGACTCCCTCATCTAGAAAAAAATTGAAAGGGAGCTGGATGTGATTGATGGTGTGTGGGAGTACGACTGACACTTGGTGTACACAGAGGGTGTGAAGCAAAGACAGGCTGCAGGCCCCGGCAGGAGCCATTCAAACTGATGATAACATGAAGGCTTCTTAGTTGGATGAAACGGCTTCAAAAGTGTCAGCCGTAAATTTAGCATCTCTTTGGATTTAAGTAAAGGCTGAAATTTGATAATACAGATCCCAGAGAGACTTTAAATCACATTTAGACACCCTGGGAAGTACGGCAAAAGAGCTTTTATTCTCTTAATACATACAATGAAGTGTTATTTTAATTCTCTTTTCCAGTGATATCAGAAAATTAGCAAAAAACACATGAGAAATCAGTCTGAATGTCAGGATTAGTTGGATTAAAAAAAAAAGAATGGAAGAATTAATGTGCCAATGTCCCAATCATTGGGGCTTTTGATTTCCGAGCTCAAAGTGGTTGATATTATAAGAGTTGATGTAACGAGTGAGAAGTGTGTGGCCAGTTATTGCTCCAGAGGCTGCAGCGGTCAGGAGTAATGAAGTGTGATTTCTGACTGACGCGATGCAGGGCCAAACGAAACATGTTTTTATAAGATCTCTGGTAACGAGATCACGTCTCAAAACAAACAGTCCATGTGTTTGACTAATGCATTCAATATCAGTGCAACGAGAGATCAAGCATGAAGATCATGATGGATGCTCTTTAAATCGACCTAATTTTGTCCTCGTTTCTAAAAGTGAAAGTTTTTCTATCAAAGAATGTTGGATATTCTTTCTGTACTCTTTTTTATTTCTGCTTAACCAGCAGATTTTATTCCAGCTGTGAGGTTTTGCATGTGCGCCATGCCACCCTAAACACGCCTGATCCTGAAAGGTTAGAAGGGTCAAGCCTGGTTTGTACTTGGATTAGGGACCGCCAGGGAGTACCAGGTGCTGTGTGGTTTACATGGTGGACTGGTGGTGCAGTGGTCAACACTGCACCACCAGTCTCAGGTCTCAGTTTTACTACCTGGTGGTCTGTTGGGGGCCTTTCTGTACTGAGTGTGCATGTTCTCTGCATGCCTGTCTCTTTCAACACTCAAAAGAAATGCTATTCAAGACTCACAGCTACCACTGAATGAGGTGAGAATGTGATTATTTTAATATGCTCGCAGAGGATTAATGTTAGCGTTAGCTTTAGCATTTACTACTTGTGTGTAATATTGAAAATACTCGATGTGTGGATTAACGGATGGATGAATAGATGAGTGATGAACAGATGGAGGGATGAACAGATGGAGGGATGAACAGATGGATGGATAGATTAGTCAAATTGATTGGATGGAATTATTAGAAATTGAGAGGATGGATGGATAATAATTGTAGGGATAATAAATTGGTGAATGACTGATGGAGGAATGGAGGGATGAATGAATGGATGGATGGAGGGATGAATGGATAGAGGGAGGGATGGATGACTGATGGATGGATGGATGGATGGATGGATGAAGGGATGACTGGATAGAGGGAGGGATGGATGACTGATGGATGGATGGATGGAGGGATGAATGGATGACTGATGGATGGATGAATGGATGGAGGGATGAATGGATGGATTGAGGGAGGGATGAATGGATGGATGGATGGAGGGATGGATGGAGGGATGGATGGAGGGATGAATGGATGGATGGATGGAGGGATAGATGGATGGAGGGAGGGATGAAGGGATGACTGGATAGATGGAGGGATGAATGGAGGGATGGAGGGATGAATGGATGGATTGAGGGAGGGATGAATGGATGGATGGAGGGATGAATGGATGGATGGATGGAGGGATGGATGACTGGATGGAGGGATGAATGGATGGATGGATGAAGGGATGACTGGATAGAGGGAGGGATGAATGGAGGAATGGATGGAGGGAGGAATGGATGGATGGAGGGAGGGATGGATGGATGGATGAATGGATGAATGGATTGGTAGGTGGATGGAGGGATGGAGGGAGGGATGGATGGATGGATGGATGGATGGATGGATGAATGGATGAATGGATGGAGGGATGGATGGATGGATGAATGGATGGATGGATGGATGAATGGATGAATGGATGGAGGGATGGATGGATGGATGGATGGATGGATGAATGGATGAATGGATGGAGGGATGGATGGATGGAGGGATGAATGGATGGAGGGATGGAGGGATGGATGGATGGAGGGATGAATGGATGGAGGGATGGATCTTTTCTCAAATTAAGACAAATGTAGTTAATGTAGGGATGTTAGCATGCCAATGTTTGAATGCAGCTCAAAGAACTGCTATCTCTAAGTAAGGCCTCACAGATCCTTCAAAATGGCCGTAGACTCTTCAGGTTAATTAAGGCGGTTAGCAGTTGTAAGTGACATGACAAAAACATGTTTAACATTAAACAGCCTCTACAACTGTAAACACTCACCACTCCTTCTACTCTATCTGTGTATTCCTTCCTCTTCTGCTTCCATCCTCTCCATCATGTGAAACGCTGTCACGAAGCCTGTCACATAAATCCAAACCAGCGGTCTTCAGTTCTCCCTCTAAAGCTGAGTGAGTCTGTCTGGACCCAGCAGTGCTCTCTGTCATCCTGTCGGTTTCCTCTGCAGGGGACGAGGCCTCCTCCTCGGCCTCGCATGACCCACGTATTGAGCTGTAGCTTTAATTTACTGTCTTTCTCATCCTTATTTATCGGGGACTAGTGGCCATACAATAACATACAGCCTCCTCGGAAGGAAGTACTGCTGGATGACATCGTGGTTTACTCGTCCAGGGCCAGGACAGATTCACGATGGCTGATGGTTTCTTTTGTCGAGGACAGCGTTGTATAAAGGAAATCAAAACAGCAGTTTATTGTAGTTATTTGAGATGATTTGTCAAGAGACATATGTTTGGTGGTTACAGATGTTTTTGGAAATTAGTGTGGAAATGAAGTGACACTAAATCCATCAAACTGAAGATACAAGAAGTGGAAAACATCCTCTGAATCCTGGTAACAGATGTTTCATTTCATCTTTTTTTTATTGTCCTGCAAACAAACTTTGACCGAATTAAAGCTACCGCTGCAACCACAATGTTAGTTATGAACATCTCGCATGCTGGGATCTTGATCTGATTATTGCCATGACAGAAATTCCAATTACATTGCAAATTCACCCCAAGCGCACCACAAAGTACAGCGTGACATATAGAGGGTCAGGGAAAACAGCTCGAGAGATCCTCACAGATGCATTCCCAAACAATTAATGTGCAATAATCGACGCGGCCAAATAAAACAATCCGAGGACAAGCAGGGAAAAAGGTAAACAGAGCAGCGGTAACCGTGCAGATGTTGATAAGGAGCAGGACACACAGGTGCATTCTCTCCAGGTCTGGACCTCCTCTGCACTAAGTGGGCTCGAGCCCACTCTCTATGTGGCCCCCTATCACCCCAGTAACCTTTCATTTAAGTAACGCACCGATTCCCACCTGCAGTTTTTGTGTGTTTTTAGAGGCTGAGACGGAATGAAAATGGAAATCTGATTCCATTGCAATCACGAGTGCTTTTCAAATAGAAATCAGCAGATGGTAAAGCAGCCTTTTTTATGGACTTAATCATCACTTCAAGCGCTTATGGCTCCGCTTTTATTGTTTATTTTTGATAAAGTGAAAATAATGGTGCTTGTTTTGTTCCATTTCTCTTCTCTATTTTCTCTCTGGGTAACATAAAAAGCCTCTTTGAGCTCATAAGTCCATTTTTATACACTTCAATACTCAATTTTAAAGACTCAGTAAGTATATATACAGCCGTGTACTAAACACAGCCATTGTGAGGCGAGCTGAGAAGGATTATTTGAGTTCATGTGGAGCTGTAGAAACCCCCAACAATGACATTATAGCAGCCTCTACTGGTGGACTGTCATCCACACACAAACCCTACATGGCTTTAAGTCAGTGTAAAATACTTTCTCCCTTTTAATGGCTCATCTGTTTGGCTGTTTATCTGTTTAAAAAGACAGCTCAAGCCACTCATCAACATGTTTTCTTTTTGGCGCCCCATTCTTGCTGATTGCATAAACACACAACAGAGGTGGAAACAACACAAGTTTAGATATTATGTTATTATTTTAGACTGTATGAGATATCACCAAAAAGAAGTAAAAAGTGGTGAAAAAATGATCGTACTAACATTGTACTATGGTAGAATATCATGCATAGAATGAGTGATATAGAAAAAAAACTACAATACAAGAATAAAAACTTAAAGAAATCAAACAGAAGCACAAACAAAGAAACCAAATAAAAGTAAACAAATTTCAACCTGGATTCTTTTTGAGGCACGTGTGTTTTAATAAAAACACAAAAAACTGCCCGGCTGTGACATTATTCTTTGAAGAGAAAGATAATGAATAACTCTTTTTTTCCCACATTCTGAAGTGGATTTAGAAATGACTTCAAGGGCGCTCAAAATGATTCCATGATGTCGCTGCAGATCTGCAGATTCAAGAATGCAACAGTCTTTATTCTCTCACATTGATTTGAGTTTTGTTAATGTTAGCGACCGTCTTCTGTGCGATGCTTGAATACCTCGTCTTGTTTTGTGTTGTCTGGACTCCAAGAAGAAACGTTGTCACTTTATTCAACCTAAGTAACAACCATGGAACTTTTTTAGGACTATTTTAAATCAAAGTAATCGTGTTTAGTCTCATTCTTCGTTCACTGACAGTGCTGCACTTAACCATGCTGCACTGAAACAAAACTATGAGGAAGTCTTTTGAAATGATTCTATTGGACATTTTTCAAACCACAAAAAGTGAGCAGGTGTGTCTTACATGGTTTTCATTGCGAAGCTCAGACAATAAAAGACAAAGGTTTTCTTTTCTGAAGCCGTGGCCTAAAAAAAGAAGATATCCAGGAAGTCGATCTGAATTGTATCGGGAATACGTGTGATGTAAATCTGTCTCTGTCGTCTCTGTTATCGGAAGGTCAAGGCTCCTACAGCAACATGTCCAATGTGTCCTTTGGGCAAGACACTTAACCCTGAATTGCTCCCGCTGCTTCGACAACGGCATGTGAATGGGATGAGTTAATACTGATGTTCACTTTATATAGCAAGCTCTGCCATCAGTGTGTAAATAGGTGGGACATGCAGTGTAAAAAGCACTTTGACTAAAAAAGCGCTATACAAGCTCAAATCTGCTGCAGATTCTCTTCAGTGATATAACTCTTTCCACATTCCTCTCTGGTGCTCTTTTGCTCTAAAGCACTTTGACTTTCATTGCATTTATTATACAGGAAAGATTAAAAGTAACATTGCAAAAGTTACAGTTAAACAGACCTGCCTCCAGCCCAACAGGTTCCTGTTCTGCAGCCCATAAAAAAACGAAAGATAACATCACACAAAAGACAAAACCAGTAATCAAAACGTATCAGTTTAATCAATGCTTGGTGTGTGTATGCCTGCCTAAAATGCCTAAGTGAGGTTGGGACCTCATTCCAGACTTCAGTGTACGTATGAAAGAACGCCCTCTGACCATGGATGTTTTTGTAAATCAGTACTGGGATTAATGCTTGTGAGAGTGATCTGGTGATGTGATCCTGACTTGGTGTTGGATCTTGGAACTATAGGACACTAAATGCTGGAGACGAGTTGTTGTTATGGATCTGACTGTAAAACTTTCATGGTGTGAATGTTTCTATAATTCTAAAAAGTCAGCGTTACAGTAATGAGTGTAAGAGGGAATGTTTCCATGAATCTTATGGGCTCTATTATACAGTCTGGCTATGGGTTCAGTGGTTTCCTTTTTACTAAGATACCAGATTGGGAGACAGTGGGATGTTATTGAAATAATTATTGCATGTAGGTATTAGTGAGATATGATCTGATCCTATTTTAAACATACAGTCGCTGGTTCAGCTTCTTTGTCAGGCTGTGAATGTCTATGAAAGGTACTAGGCTATGCTTTTGTCCTTTAGGGGGAGCTGTTCTCTGAGACCAGCATGTGAAACTGTACACATAACCATGCTGACTGTGTTTGAAAAGATGTTCTGCGCTGATGCCTGATGAGTCACTTCCTCCCTCTCTGACTGACAGCCAACAGCTGCAACATTGTGTGTGTGTGTGTGTGTGTCTGTGTGTATGCCATATTCTATTAATAAACAACCCTTCTCTGCAAACCCTCACATGAAGAATGAAAACACATAAAAAAAAACTATATCATGTAGATTCCCATCCAAACAGCTGTTACGGTAGCAGTAAACACCTCAGTCAGAGGTTAGTTTTGTGGTTAACAGTGTGAACGTATATGGATGCATGTTGCTGTCTGCTCTTTCTGTGAGTGGGCGAATTGTTTATCTCACCACCAAGACTAAACCTCTTCATGCGTATAGACAGGAGATCCACGTCTCCTCCAGGTGTCACATTCCTTTCCTGGTCCTTCCTCACCTCAGATTAAGTGTCTCCTCTTATCTGTGATACTCTCTGCTCGATACGTCCAAGATCATTTGATCATCTGATGGCAGCCACACTAAAGTTCACTTTTTCTCTTCTGGGTTTAGTATAAATTGTTAGGAGTATTACTTTTTGTATCTGTTGATGCTTTAAATGTCTTACAGGATATGGTGCATGTATTGGAATGCTCTTTAATATCTCCACACTTTCTAATTGAGCTTATCACCGGCTGCTCTACTGCCCTGTTCACCTCTAGTTACAAGCTCTGTGATGAAACACGAGTCTCCAGAGTGGTGACCAGTGTCAGGGAAAGACGATCATGTCTCTGTAGCCTGGGATGACTTGAATACCTTCCACAGCCGTGTTAAGGGTTTACTCTGCTTTATTTAGAACCGCGAGCGCTACAGGGCAGGACGCAATAGAGGGAGTTAAAAAAACAACAACAAAGATTTCTGCTAAATATGTACAAGCTAATCTGACGGCTGATGAGGAGGATCAAATAGGATGAACCTGTGCAGACATTAACACTCTTAAATCATGTCTGACAAGCAGCCAGGCCAAGCCTCCCGAAGGAAGCCGTCCACCAACAAGAACATCAAGAAGCTCCGCACCATGAGCATGGTGTGTAGCCTTACTAGTGGCTGGCAGCAATGGGTGACGGAGAACGAGACAAAGCAGGCCACTGAACCCAGCGGCTGGTGTCCGTCTTCCGTGGGGGGACCAACAGAGGAACGCAAGATGAAATGGGCCCCAAAGAAACCTCCTGAACCTCAGAGCCAAGCGACGGAAAACACTCAAAATAATGTTGTCAGTTCTGGAGAGGCTCAAAAGACACTTGTTCCCATGAAAGAGACCCAAAGTGCATCCAAGACGGAGGAGGTTAAGGATTCAACCGAGTCAGTGGTCGCACCTCGCATCAAGGTCAAACAAGTGGTGAAAACTGTGACTAGCGGGGTTCAGGAGAAAGGGGTGGGCATCGGGCACCTAGCCGAGAAGCTTAAGAGGGAGTCCCTGCCGTCAGACGAGGAGATCGACAGGCTTCTGAAGAAGAGAAACTCGCCCACGCGCCGCAGAAAATGCTCCAACATGGTTTCGTCTCTGACCAAAAGCTGGAAGCAGGTGGAGGACGAGCAGAAGACTGGAGGTGGAGAGGACACAGAGGAGAAGGTGGACATAGAGGAGGCTCAAACACACAGGACGAGCCGATTGAAAGAAGACAATGAAGGAGACTCTGAGTCAGCCGTGACAATTAAAAGACCCATGGCCCCAGCGTAAGTACGACCAATGTTTTGGGTGAGGAAACAATAACTCTTTCTTTAAAACTGGAGAAAACAAGCCGCATAATTAGGAAACGCTTAAAGGTCCAATGCTCAACAATAGACAGGTTCCACAACAGTTTGTCTTACTGATGTACAGAAAATTGATAGCCAACAAATTTCCATGGTTTCATCTCTACACATAGAAGAGTTTTTGGTGTAAGCAGCATTCTGGTTTTTGTTTGTAGTTTTAAGATTATCATCCAGTTGGCTTTTGTTGTTTTCCCCCCCCAAAAAAGTCTGCAGAGCAGAAACGAGGGAACACAACTGCTGTAACAACAAATCTGAACCTATAAGCTACCATCTGACGACATATAAGCTTTTAATGAATCTCTTGAATCGCATCGGTTTAAAAGTACTGAGTGGTGGTAGACCTGTCTCTCAACACCAGCCCAATTCCCATTTCTGAAATTATAAATAAAGCTGTAAACAATTACCAGCGCATGGAAAAATAGGTCTCTCCCAGTCAAGAGGCTATAGGCCTACTGGCATCAAATAATATCCAATTGGTTATTTTTATATAAAAAATAAGCATTTCAGTCACCAGTAAAAAATAAAAATAAAAAAAAAAGTGTTATTACCAAATCTGTTTTTATCTTTGTTGCATTTCTTAGAATATGTTGTCCCACCGGGGTCAGCCCTATGTTCCCACAGCCCAATGGTCCCACATTTCTTCTCAAAATTAGGCCTTGTGTTCCCACAGGGTAGGGTCAGGGTTAGGGTTAGGGTTAGGGTAACTTACCCTAACTGATACAAATTTATGAAAAAGGAAATGTTTGGAACATAGGACCTAATTTCGGAAAAAATCTTAGAAATGTGGGAACATAGGCACGCTCCCATCCCACCATAAGCCTGACATGTCTTTTTCAGTGTTTTCTAGTTTAAGGAGCTCACTCCATTTTAGGGGACTGTCTGAAATCCCAATGTGTACATTTATTGACTTTACAGTGTCAACTATATGTATAGTGTCAACATTAACAGTAACAGTTCCACGACAAATAACACATGTGGAGAGCTTTGTCTTCACATTTTTAACCATAAAACACTTTGGTTAAAAACACATCTTTGAGGGTGGCTGTATCATTCCTGTGTGATTAAAAAGTCTCAAACCATGAACTTTCCAATTCCTAACTTCTTACTGTTGACTTTTTGCAACTCCCTTTGGGGATTCTAAACAGGTACCCAACATAATGTATATTTTATGATTTGTAATTTAATTTGAAACGCTCCTAGGTACAAAAAGGAAGCTGAGGATGCCAACAAGATCAACGCCCTCTCCAAGAAACACAGCGCTGTGGGAAACCTCAAGAGCCGCTGGCAGACCTGGGCCTCGGATCACACCGTCAACCAGAAACTGAATCCTTTCAGTGAATATTTCGACTACGATTACTCCATGTCACTCCGTCTCCAAAAGGGCCAAGATGGTTACGGGCGCCCCAAAGAGGGAACCCAAACGGCGGAGAGAGCCAAACGAGCCGAGCAGCACATCCACCGCGAGATAGACGACATGTGCTACGTGATCAGAATGATGGCGGACCCGGACCCGGACGGAAAGACACGGGTCACGTTCGGGCAGCTGTTTGATAGATACGTTCGGATCTCTGATAAGGTGGTTGGGATCCTGATGAGAGCGAGGAAACACGGGAAGGTGGCTTTTGAAGGGGAGATGCTGTGGCAGGGCCAGGATGACGGAGCGATCATTACTCTGCTGGTGTGATGTTAACACCTGGGGTCAAAGGGGCTCTGGAAATCTTACAGCTATTTGGCTTGAACAGTGGACCATGAGATAAAACCTTCATCGTTATGAAGACAATCTAAGAGGGGGATTTAAAATACAGTTTGACCAGGGTCTTTTCATTGGACACTGCAAAACACTTCCTGAAGGAATAAGGATACTTCAAAGCCTGGAAACTGGCCCATTGTTGAGTAAAGGGATAAAGGGTCTTACACTTGAACTGATGACTTTCTATTAGAATAATTAGAAATACCAAAATAAAAGTAAGACCTGGTTACGTAAGCATTCTAAAAACATTAAAGCTCCTGTTTTAGACTCTCGGTTTGCATTGATTTCAGCGCCCTCTATCTGGCAAAGTGTCATCGAAGTGGTACCTTCTATCTCTTGATATTGCTATTGCTGATCTTGAAATGTATTTTTAAGTCATCTGATGATGAATCCTGTTCTTTTAACAATCAATCGTACCATTCTCTGTGAATCTTTGTTTTGGAAAATGTAAACAAAGCCTGTTTCTTTAACGAGCTTTGGCTGACATCTAACCTGCGGCAGACCTAACAGAAGTTAAAAGTAACTTTATAGGAATTGTCAATCTTGTCACTGACGGTCTTGTTTGTCTTTTTGGATCATAAAGAGTCAACAGAATTGATTCCAATGTGTTTCATAACAAGTTTAAAAAATCCTCACAGGAGGACCCTAACCCATTAGAGCAAAAACTAACTAACTCAATTAAATTAACATTTTTTAGGAGTTCTTTTATAAGTTCACAACTTGCAGAAAAGGGATTACTGATCACTTACATGCATTCAAGTTTTAAAAATTGGACACAGATTGAAAAATAAAGGAAATAACCTTACAGACAAAACCAATTACTTACTACTATCACTGTTAGCTAAAATAGCGCTAAAAACACATCAGAACAGCTAATTCCATTTTAAATGGTAAACACAGGGTTAACAAATGCACAAATAAAGTGTTTATGATGAAATATCTTCTCTATTTATATTTATAAACTGTTGTTTACATTTTGCAGTCATTTCTTTAAACACACTAAGACGTTTTGTGTCAGTGTTTAGTATATCTGAGCTGTAAGTCATGCGCATGCTAAAATAAAGTCTTCCAAACCTTTAACTCTGTAAACATGCAGATCAGAGAGTTATTAGCTTTTGGCAGCTTAAGTTTCCATTCAGACTCGCTTGCTGCTTCTGTTTTGCACTTGGTTTATGGCTTATATTAATAAGATACTTGATCATAATATGCCTAAACGAGCAGAAGCTTTGCAGCAAAGTGAAACACAGACATTTGAACACGGATTGGGTTTCACTGCCTGAATACCTGCAGCTCAGCACTCATTATACTCATTACACAATGCAAAGGCACAGAGCAGACGACAGCACTTGTAACAGCCTGTTAGACAGAGACGTTTATGATTAATGTGAAGAGTTTCTATGACTGCCTGCGGGGGTTAGGAAAACTTGCCTTCTCACACCCAGATTTTGTATCTCAGTAGATTGTCTTTTTTTTTTTTTTTTTTGTAGAATCATACAGTACAAATTCTACTCTGTAGCATGCAATCAAACTCTCATCTTAATCTAGAGAATAAATGGTAGTATACAGAAGCATTGACTAACTAACTCAGCAAACCCAATGTTGTTTTTTAATGTCTGGGCTAATTATGTTTTCTTTGCATTCTATTTTTTTAAAACTCAAAATGACATCCATATAACTGAACTGACATGGCATTTGCAGATCAGTGGGGCTGAAGGAAAAGATACAGGTTGGGGATTTTTTTAACCTTAATAAATATGTAAAAACACTTCCCATGCAACAAAACCCTTAGATACTAGTATGCTGTTTAATACAGAATATAATGAGCATTCATATGGAGTACTATTCTGTTTGATATCTGTGCCTGAGTGTTGTTGTTATATTTGTCTGACAGGTGCTTCGACCACAAAGGAATTTTCTAAACAAATTAATTCTGGCAGTTCATAAATTAAGCTGTCACTTTTAAGCTACATTTATGAAACGAAAGAAATGAACCATGAGAACTGTAAACCCATGCTGCTTGATTCCTTTAACAGATCAGTTTAATCTTGTGTAATGTGGTGGAACCGGTGACAGTAAACAACCCAGCTATTCCTGACAGAAAGGTAGTTGGACTTGATTAGCAACGTGTTATTTCTTAAAACTTCCTGGTAGCAAATCATGAGAGGTTGGACTTGAGAGCAGCAGAATGTGTTCTATAAACTTTTGTTTACCATTTGTTCTGCATGAGATTCATCGGAAATTATCTCATGGTTGTTAATTTCTTTATGTTTTATATGCTGTTGAAACATACCCTTCAATGAGTTTCCATGTGGTTTCCAAGCAGTCTTAACAACAACATTCAGGTGTAAAGTACACACGCTAATCACTTCCTTTAGCGGACAGGACTCGTCTGATCTTACATCACATGTCATGGTGTAAGGAAATTGACTTTCTTCACTGTCGGGACACTTTGCTCTGACGTCAGGATGGGGAAACTCCAGTGCTGTATAATGCCAAGCTTACTGCCAGTTTGTAAGACATGTTAGGCCTTCACCTGATCAGCAACTGAAGCGACACAAACAGTTAAAAATGCTAAAATCTGGGCATATTTGACTGGAAATCTCTTTGATTAGCACTTACCTATTTACCTTTCCTAGATCAGGTAATGTCAGCTGCAGCTCATAGCCTACCGTTAGCTAGGAAGGCGGAAAGCGACTAATACATTTGGCAATTTTACAGGATGCTGTAGAAGAGGGCTAGAATCATAGCTAACATAATGTTAGCGAGGAGTTTATTTCCTAGCTAACGTTATGTTAGCTATCTAGCCATAAACTTAGCTAACACAATTAGAAACCCTGTTAATCTCTAGCCCCTCTCTTCAAACAATGGCTCTGCAAGCTTGCCAAGATACAAATATTTGGGGGAAGTGGGAATTTTCTTTTGTTAAGTTTCCTTTTATCAAAAACAATTCAGATGTTTGCTTTTCACAAGGTGTCTATATCTTTTTTATCTTTGGCCCCAAAACAAAATGTAAAAAAATGTTGAATAGCCAAACATGCCTACAGGATAGAAATGTTGAACATTCATGTCAAGATAACAGCTAACACAAGTCACCACTACCAGCTAATAGCACTGTTAGCTAGGAAGGATGAAAGTAATTAAGGATAATATAGAAGAGGCCTAAATTCATACCAAACATTGAGGAGTTCAAGCTAACGTTATGTACACTATGTAGCCAAATGTATGTGCAGTATTTAGCCTATGAGCTGGTTCAGCTGTGGCTCAGTTGGTAGAGTCGGTCGTCTCTCAACTAAAACATCGGGGGTTCGATCCCCGGCTCCTGCAGCAACATGTCTGATGTGTCCTTGGACAAGACACTCAACCCTGAATTGCTCCCTCTTTTTTCTTCTTTTTAGTTGTAGTTTTCCTGTGTTTTATATTATACCATGGTTACTTTAAATTGATTTGAATATCCTAATGGATGATGCATTTCCATAAACCTTTTTTGATGAAGATATTGCACAATTGTTTCTATTTTTTCACCTTTCCCTCTTTCTTAAAAACACATGTATTATTCAGGTTTGAGTCTTTGTTTCTATCAAAAGTTTAAGACTTCAGATCAGATTGAAGGAATGTTTTTAGCTCAAAAAAAATAAAAAATAAAGAATTCTATTTCCTGCTGTTAAACTATTCCAAGAGTTATTTCGAGGACTTTCCTTACGGTAACTCTTTCTGTTTACTGATAATGGCACACCTTTTATGCTTATTGAAACACACGTGACATAACAGGGAAAGCACCACAGGTACAATATTTCCCGAACCCAGCTCCACCAGCAGGTATTGTGCGTCTGTGAAGGATGAAAAGAAAATGTGCTCAGGAATGCGTTGTCATTGTGTATAAATACTGATCCTCCACAATCACAGTGCAAGCACAGATTCAAGCTGCAAGTGGAAACTGAAGCCTGGAGAACATCAGCCATCACTTTGATACCTGATCTGTAAGTATTCATCCCAACATTTAAACTCACATTTTTAACCTCAGAATTTGTAATAGGTTGTCATTTACAGTTTATAATACATTACGATAACAATAGAATGTTTTAAGCATTTATAATAAAGATTAATGAACACTATATTTTTGTTATTACTGTTAATATTCATACAGCATGACACAGTAATACAATACATCTGCTATCACAATTATATAAATGTAAAGAATATGAAAAATACAAATATTTCTCATCTTTTACAGGTGTCTGTTGGTTACCGTGCAACAACCAAAACAGCCAGGTAAGCTTCATGCTCTTTATGTCTCCTTGGGTCACACTGTCTGCTGGAATAACAAAACAAAATAAAAAGTAAAAGCAATAATTTTGCCCCTTTATGATCTTGTTTCACAGAATGCATTATTACGTTGTCCTCTTCGCTCTGCTCTCAGCCTGCGTGTTGGCCGATGGTGAGTACGATTTGAGAGACTAAAGTGTGTGTTGAAGCTGGAGGATCTTTTCATATATCTTTCTCTTTCATATACCTCCCTGAGGAGATAAGACTCGCAGACCCCCTCAATTCTTTTAAATCCCTTCTTAAAACATACTTTTACAGACTTGCTTTTATGTGATGTCGTCTTCTTAATGTCTTCTCTTACTGGTTTTACTATTTTTATCTTCTTCTACTTCTTACTGTCTTTTATTTATGGTCTTATCTCATATTTATGCTCATATCTTAATCTCCTCTTGTGTTTTAACTTGGTAATTTCTTATCTTACTTACTTTGTCTATTTATGTTTCGTATTTATAGTTAATTTTTATTTTTATTAATATTATAGTTTTGGGTTTTTTGATCCTTTAACCACTTGTTTTTATTTCCTTTACTGCGCTTACCTTCTCATTGCTTTTTATTTGCTTTTATCTCTTAGTTTCTTACATCTTTTTAAATCTTTGGTCCTCTTGGTCTCAGCTCATGTTGTTGGGTTCTTGTGTTCCTGGGTTCTTATGATGGTTCTTATGATGGTTGGGTTATATATGTCTGGTTGTGTATCGTGCACTTTGGGTTCTTTTCTGTTGAATTGTTTTTAATTATTTTTGGTATTTTGCATCTGTTATATTCTTACTGTTGTTAATGTTTTTCTGTGTTTAGTTTGCTTTGTTCTTGCTGTTTATCAAAGCACTTTGTAAACCTGTGTTTTTAAAAGGTGCTATATAAATAAAGTTATTATTATTATTATTATATAATTTGTCGGGAAATGTACAAAAATTTGACACGTTTTTTGGGGGAATTTTGTTGGAAATAGAGATGCATATCATATGTGCAGCTTAAGTTTAAAATGTCACACAGGCGAAGGCATACTTTACTGAGTGAGCACTTTTTGAGATTTTAACGGAGCACTTTTGATAACAATATACTGATAAGAACACATATTGTTGAGGCACTGGTGCTCTCTATCTCCCTGGTTTCTGACTCTATCCACCGTCCTCCAGTCTCTACAATAAAGGCATAAAAAGCAAAAAAAATAAAAAATCTTTAACACTTTATAAATAAATATTGTCTAAGAAACTTTGGTAAAGAAAAGGACGGACACTTAAACACAAAAGTATACAACGTCTCAATGTTGAAATGTTGTGTTTTGTATTTGCAGTCCAGCCTCAGTACTACTCAATCTCCCCGGCCGTGGGCTCAGCAAGTGGCACAGAGTACAGCTTGACGGGACATGGAAGGATCACAGCTCTCAGAGTGTGGGACCAGAACGGCAACTACATCCGAGGGTAAATATAAAAATTGATTTTTTTATATGGGATGAGTCTTTAATCACTTGTATGTTAGACAGACTTTAATCAAACCCTGCTTCCTCAAATGTTCAGTTACAACTAATCTGAAGAAGAAAATAATGGATTTCAATTTGTATTAACAACATGAGGATGATGTGGTTAATCAATATTACTGGGAAGTTGCATACATACAGTATATATATTTTTTTGTTGTTGATTAGTTTCATTCTAATTTCTCACTTTGGCTTCATCCCCTCTTTAGCTTCCAGTTCCGTTACGGCTACATCTGGTCCAAGATTGTCGGTTTCAAAAGCGGGGATGTCCAGGAGATAGAGCTGTTTGAGGATGAAGCCATCGTCCAGATCTCTGGAAAGCATAGCCACTACGTTCAGTCTGTGGTGTTCGTGACCAACAAGGGCCGCTCGCTGATCGCGGGTCAGCCCTCGGGGAGATCCTTCAACATGTATCCCGAGAGCAGCATGGCCGAGCTGCGCTTCCTCAGCGGGCGCTACCACGGAGGCATCACATCCATGGGAGCTCACTGGGCCGTCGTTTATGAGCCCTATAACAGCACAGCTGTGGTCTGAGGAGGATGGCAAAGGTTTCACCTGTTGCCGTGCAATTATATGAAATCATTTTAATAATGTTCTGTGGTGTATTTTGACCGAACATAATAATTGCTTTAAACATTTGTTTCTTTGTTAAACTATTGTTCTTTGTTCAAAGCTCCAAAGTATGAGTAAAAAAAACACATCAGAGTACTCGACGTTTTTCAAACTTATGCAAACTTAAGCCTACTTATTTAAAAACAAAAAAACAACAAGTGAAGTAACAGAGGGCATTAAGGTGTTATTTATACTGTATTAGAACCTGAACTGACCCTAGATCAGTGCACGATATTGATTATCATGTGAAAGATTTAACCTCGTTTTTTTTCCTTTCATTTAAGTTTATATTTTTTCAGATCCATTTCCTGTACTTCTTCTAAACATGTAGCAGCTAAGCTGTTGAATAAAAATGCATTTTTAGCACTTTAAACTGCTCAAGTTGTCAGTGTGTTTAATAAAACTTGTAATCGCCTATATCTGAATCAGAATCAGATTTTTTTGGCCAGGTATGCTTAAACACACACACAAGGAATTTAACTTTGGTGAACTGTGCTCTCTTATGTACATGTACAACATTAAATATCAACAATAAACATAATAAGAAAAGACTAATATTTACATGACTAAATATGAAACAGTGCAAAAGATGCTGAAGTAACATGATAATAAATAAAATGCAGTTATGTGACAGATGGGTCAATTAAGATGTCAATTACAGTAATTACATAAATAAGTGTACGTATATTGATCATTTAAATTAAATAATATATATATACATCTCTATCCCCTCTCTTCAAACAATGGCTCTGCAAGCTTGCCAAGATACAAATATTTGGGGGAAGTGGGAATTTTCTTTTTGTTAAGTTTCCTTTTATCAAAAACAATTCAGATGTTTGCTTTTCACAAGGTGTCTATATCTTTTTTATCTTTGGCCCCAAAACAAAATGTAAAAAAATGTTGAATAGCCAAACATGCCTACAGGATAGAAATGTTGAACATTCATGTTAAGATAACAGCTAACACAAGTCACCGCTACCAGCTAATAGCACTGTTAGCTAGGAAGGATGAAAGTAATTAAGGATAATATAGAAGAGGCCTAAATTCATACCAAACATTGAGGAGTTCAAGCTAACGTTATGTACACTATGTAGCCAAATGTATGTGCAGTATTTAGCCTATGAGCTGGTTCAGCTGTGGCTCAGTTGGTAGAGTCAGTCGTCTCTCAACTAAAACATCGGGGGTTCGATCCCCGGCTCCTGCAGCAACATGTCTGATGTGTCCTTGGACAAGACACTCAACCCTGAATTGCTCCCTCTTTTTTCTTCTTTTTAGTTGTAGTTTTCCTGTGTTTTATATTATACCATGGTTACTTTAAATTGATTTGAATATCCTAATGGATGATGCATTTCCATAAACCTTTTTTGATGAAGATATTGCACAATTGTTTCTATTTTTTCACCTTTCCCTCTTTCTTAAAAACACATGTATTATTCAGGTTTGAGTCTTTGTTTCTATCAAAAGTTTAAGACTTCAGATCAGATTGAAGGAATGTTTTTAGCTCAAAAAAAAAAAAAAAAAGAAGAAAGAATTCTATTTCCTGCTGTTAAACTATTCCAAGAGTTATTTCGAGGACTTTCTTTACGGTAACTCTTTCTGTTTACTGATAATGGCACACCTTTTATGCTTATTGAAACACACGTGACATAACAGGAAAAGCACCACAGGTACAATATTTCCTGAACCCAGCTCCACCAGCAGGTATTGTGCGTCTGTGAAGGATGAAAAGAAAATGTGCTCAGGAATGCGTTGTCAGTGTGTATAAATACTGATCCTCCACAATCACAGTGCAAGCACAGATTCAAGCTGCAAGTGGAAACTGAAGCCTGGAGAACATCAGCCATCACTTTGATACCTGATCTGTAAGTATTCATCCCAACATTTAAACTCACATTTCTAACCTCAGAATTTGTAATAGGTTGTCATTTACAGTTTATAATACATTACGATAACAATAGAATGTTTTAAGCATTTATAATAAAGATTAATGAACACTATATTTTTGTTATTACTGTTAATATTCATACAGCATGACACAGTAATACAATGCATCTGCTATCACAATTATATAAATGTAAAGAATATGAAAAATACAAATATTTCTCATCTTTTACAGGTGTCTGTTGGTTACCGTGCAACAACCAAAACAGCCAGGTAAGCTTCATGCTCTTTATGTCTCCTTGGGTCACACTGTCTGCTGGAATAACAAAACAAAATCAAAAGTAAAAGCAATAATTTTGCCCCTTTATGATCTTGTTTCACAGAATGCATTATTACGTTGTCCTCTTCGCTCTGCTCTCAGCCTGCGTGTTGGCCGATGGTGAGTACGATTTGAGAGACTAAAGTGTGTGTTGAAGCTGGAGGATCTTTTCATATATAATTTGTCGGGAAATTTACAAAAATTTGACACATTTTTGGGGGGAATTTTGTTGGAAATAGAGATGCATATCATATGTGCAGCTTAAGTTTAAAATGTCACACAGGCGAAGGCATACTTTACTGAGTGAGCACTTTTTGAGATTTTAACGGAGCACTTTTGATAACAATGTACTGATAAGAACACATATTGTTGAGGCACTGGTGCTCTCTATCTCCCTGGTTTCTGACTCTATCCACCGTCCTCCAGTCTCTACAATAAAGGCATAAAAAGCAAAAAAATAAAAAATCTTTAACACTTTATAAATAAATATTGTCTAAGAAACTTTGGTAAAGAAAAGGACGGACACTTAAACACAAAAGTGTACAACGTCTCAATGTTGAAATGTTGTGTTTTGTATTTGCAGTCCAGCCTCAGTACTACTCCATCTCCCCGGCCGTGGGCTCAGCAAGTGGCACAGAGTACAGCTTGACGGGACATGGAAGGATCACAGCTCTCAGAGTGTGGGACCAGAACGGCAACTACATCCGAGGGTAAATATAAAAATTGATTTTTTATATGGGATGAGTCTTTAATCACTTGTATGTTAGACAGACTTTAATCAAACCCTGCTTCCTCAAATGTTCAGTTACAACTAATCTGAAGAAGAAAATAATGGATTTCAATTTGTATTAACAACATGAGGACGATGTGGTTAATCAATATTACTGGGAAGTTGCATACATACAGTATATATATTTTTTTGTTGTTGATTAGTTTCATTCTAATTTCTCACTTTGGCTTCATCCCCTCTTTAGCTTCCAGTTCCGTTACGGCTACATCTGGTCCAAGATTGTCGGTTTCAAAAGCGGGGATGTCCAGGAGATAGAGCTGTTTGAGGATGAAGCCATCGTCCAGATCTCTGGAAAGCATAGCCACTACGTTCAGTCTGTGGTGTTCGTGACCAACAAGGGCCGCTCGCTGATCGCGGGTCAGCCCTCGGGGAGATCCTTCAACATGTATCCCGAGAGCAGCATGGCTGAGCTGCGCTTCCTCAGCGGGCGCTACCACGGAGGCATCACATCCATGGGAGCTCACTGGGCCGTCGTTTATGAGCCCTATAACAGCACAGCTGTGGTCTGAGGAGGATGGCAAAGGTTTCACCTGTTGCCGTGCAATTATATGAAATCATTTTAATAATGTTCTGTGGTGTATTTTGACCGAACATAATAATTGCTTTAAACATTTGTTTCTTTGTTAAACTATTGTTCTTTGTTCAAAGCTCCAAAGTATGAGTAAAAAAAACACATCAGAGTACTCGACGTTTTTCAAACTTATGCAAACTTAAGCCTACTTATTTAAAAACAAAAAAACAACAAGTGAAGTAACAGAGGGCATTAAGGTGTTATTTATACTGTATTAGAACCTGAACTGACCCTAGATCAGTGCACGATATTGATTATCATGTGAAAGATTTAACCTCGTTTTTTTTCCTTTCATTTAAGTTTATATTTTTTCAGATCCATTTCCTGTACTTCTTCTAAACATGTAGCAGCTAAGCTGTTGAATAAAAATGCATTTTTAGCACTTTAAACTGCTCAAGTTGTCAGTGTGTTTAATAAAACTTGTAATCGCCTATATCTGAATCAGAATCAGATTTTTTTGGCCAGGTATGCTTAAACACACACACAAGGAATTTAACTTTGGTGAACTGTGCTCTCTTATGTACAGGTACAACATTAAATATCAACAATAAACATAATAAGAAAAGACTAATATTTACATGACTAAATATGAAACAGTGCAAAAGATGCTGAAGTAACATGATAATAAATAAAATGCAGTTATGTGACAGATGGGTCAATTAAGATGTCAATTACAGTAATTACATAAATAAGTGTACGTATATTGATCATTTAAATTAAATAATATATATATACATCTCTATCCCCTCTCTTCAAACAATGGCTCTGCAAGCTTGCCAAGATACAAATATTTGGGGGAAGTGGGAATTTTCTTTTTGTTAAGTTTCCTTTTATCAAAAACAATTCAGATGTTTGCTTTTCACAAGGTGTCTATATCTTTTTTATCTTTGGCCCCAAAACAAAATGTAAAAAAATGTTGAATAGCCAAACATGCCTACAGGATAGAAATGTTGAACATTCATGTTAAGATAACAGCTAACACAAGTCACCGCTACCAGCTAATAGCACTGTTAGCTAGGAAGGATGAAAGTAATTAAGGATA
This sequence comes from Labrus bergylta, assembly GCF_963930695.1. Classification (NCBI taxonomy): domain Eukaryota; kingdom Metazoa; phylum Chordata; class Actinopteri; order Labriformes; family Labridae; genus Labrus; species Labrus bergylta. The sequence continues at coordinate 2,513,236 of NC_089213.1, read as the reverse complement.
ATATAGAAGAGGCCTAAATTCATACCAAACATTGAGGAGTTCAAGCTAACGTTATGTACACTATGTAGCCAAATGTATGTGCAGTATTTAGCCTATGAGCTGGTTCAGCTGTGGCTCAGTTGGTAGAGTCGGTCGTCTCTCAACTAAAACATCGGGGGTTCGATCCCCGGCTCCTGCAGCAACATGTCTGATGTGTCCTTGGACAAGACACTCAACCCTGAATTGCTCCCTCTTTTTTCTTCTTTTTAGTTGTAGTTTTCCTGTGTTTTATATTATACCATGGTTACTTTAAATTGATTTGAATATCCTAATGGATGATGCATTTCCATAAACCTTTTTTGATGAAGATATTGCACAATTGTTTCTATTTTTTCACCTTTCCCTCTTTCTTAAAAACACATGTATTATTCAGGTTTGAGTCTTTGTTTCTATCAAAAGTTTAAGACTTCAGATCAGATTGAAGGAATGTTTTTAGCTCAAAAAAAAAAAAAAATAAAGAATTCTATTTCCTGCTGTTAAACTATTCCAAGAGTTATTTCGAGGACTTTCCTTACGGTAACTCTTTCTGTTTACTGATAATGGCACACCTTTTATGCTTATTGAAACACACGTGACATAACAGGAAAAGCACCACAGGTACAATATTTCCTGAACCCAGCTCCACCAGCAGGTATTGTGCGTCTGTGAAGGATGAAAAGAAAATGTGCTCAGGAATGCGTTGTCAGTGTATAAATACTGATCCTCCACAATCACAGTGCAAGCACAGATTCAAGCTGCAAGTGGAAACTGAAGCCTGGAGAACATCAGCCATCACTTTGATACCTGATCTGTAAGTATTCATCCCAACATTTAAACTCACATTTCTAACCTCAGAATTTGTAATAGGTTGTCATTTACAGTTTATAATACATTACGATAACAATAGAATGTTTTAAGCATTTATAATAAAGATTAATGAACACTATATTTTTGTTATTACTGTTAATATTCATACAGCATGACACAGTAATACAATGCATCTGCTATCACAATTATATAAATGTAAAGAATATGAAAAATACAAATATTTCTCATCTTTTACAGGTGTCTGTTGGTTACCGTGCAACAACCAAAACAGCCAGGTAAGCTTCATGCTCTTTATGTCTCCTTGGGTCACACTGTCTGCTGGAATAACAAAACAAAATCAAAAGTAAAAGCAATAATTTTGCCCCTTTATGATCTTGTTTCACAGAATGCATTATTACGTTGTCCTCTTCGCTCTGCTCTCAGCCTGCGTGTTGGCCGATGGTGAGTACGATTTGAGAGACTAAAGTGTGTGTTGAAGCTGGAGGATCTTTTCATATATAATTTGTCGGGAAATTTACAAAAATTTGACACATTTTTGGGGGGAATTTTGTTGGAAATAGAGATGCATATCATATGTGCAGCTTAAGTTTAAAATGTCACACAGGCGAAGGCATACTTTACTGAGTGAGCACTTTTTGAGATTTTAACGGAGCACTTTTGATAACAATGTACTGATAAGAACACATATTGTTGAGGCACTGGTGCTCTCTATCTCCCTGGTTTCTGACTCTATCCACCGTCCTCCAGTCTCTACAATAAAGGCATAAAAAGCAAAAAAATAAAAAATCTTTAACACTTTATAAATAAATATTGTCTAAGAAACTTTGGTAAAGAAAAGGACGGACACTTAAACACAAAAGTGTACAACGTCTCAATGTTGAAATGTTGTGTTTTGTATTTGCAGTCCAGCCTCAGTACTACTCCATCTCCCCGGCCGTGGGCTCAGCAAGTGGCACAGAGTACAGCTTGACGGGACATGGAAGGATCACAGCTCTCAGAGTGTGGGACCAGAACGGCAACTACATCCGAGGGTAAATATAAAAATAGATTTTTTTATATGGGATGAGTCTTTAATCACTTGTATGTTAGACAAACTTTAATCAAACCCTGCTTCCTCAAATGTTCAGTTACAACTAATCTGAAGAAGAAAATAATGGATTTCAATTTGTATTAACAACATGAGGATGATGTGGTTAATCAATATTACTGGGAAGTTGCATACATACAGTATATATATTTTTTTGTTGTTGATTAGTTTCATTCTAATTTCTCACTTTGGCTTCATCCCCTCTTTAGCTTCCAGTTCCGTTACGGCTACATCTGGTCCAAGATTGTCGGTTTCAAAAGCGGGGATGTCCAGGAGATGGAGCTGTTTGAGGATGAAGCCATCGTCCAGATCTCTGGAAAGCATAGCCACTACGTTCAGTCTGTGGTGTTCGTGACCAACAAGGGCCGCTCGCTGATCGCGGGTCAGCCCTCGGGGAGATCCTTCAACATGTATCCCGAGAACAGCATGGCTGAGCTGCGCTTCCTCAGCGGGCGCTACCACGGAGGCATCACATCCATGGGAGCTCACTGGGCCGTCGTTTATGAGCCCTATAACAGCACAGCTGTGGTCTGAGGAGGATGGCAAAGGTTTCACCTGTTGCCGTGCAATTACATGAAATCATTTTAATAATGTTCTGTGGTGTATTTTGACCGAACATAATAATTGCTTTAAACATTTGTTTCTTTGTTAAACTATTGTTCTTTGTTCAAAGCTCCAAAGTATGAGTAAAACAAACACATCAGAGTACTCAACGTTTTTCAAACTTATGCAAACTTAAGCCTACTTATTTAAAAACAAAAAAACAACAAGTGAAGTAACAGAGGGCATTAAGGTGTTATTTATACTGTATTAGAACCTGAACTGACCCTAGATCAGTGCACGATATTGATTATCATGTGAAAGATTTAACCTCGTTTTTTTTCCTTTCATTTAAGTTTATATTTTTTCAGATCCATTTCCTGTACTTCTTCTAAACATGTAGCAGCTAAGCTGTTGAATAAAAATGCATTTTTAGCACTTTAAACTGCTCAAGTTGTCAGTGTGTTTAATAAAACTTGTAATGGCCTATATCTGAATCAGAATCAGATTTATTGGCCAGGTATGCTTACACACACACACAAGGAATTTAACTTTGGTGAACTGTGCTCTCTTATGTACAGGTACAACATTAAATATCAACAATAAACATAATAAGAAAAGACTAATATTTATATGACTAAATATGAAACAGTGCAAAAGATGCTGAAGTAACATGATAAGTAAAATGCAGTTATGTGACAGATGGGTCAATTAAGATGTCAATTACAGTAATTACAAAAATAAGTGTGCGTATATTGATCATTTAAATTAAATAATATCTATATACATATATGTATATTCACAGTGACGGTTGGTTTAGAGTCATTTCACCGCGACAGGTCTGACACTCTGTGACTGTTTAGCGTTCATCAGAGTGACAGCCTTTTTTACTTATATTCCTATTTGCTGATATATGAATATAATATATAGGCCTACATACAGTATATGATTACATTGAAGGTTCTTTCACCAGAACAGGAAACACCTAATGTAGAACCATGACATTTGACGATTAGACTTTGACTTTGATTGATCCTCCTTTCATTTCCATCAGGTGATTAGCTTAGCATGGCAAAGTAGGTGGAAGACTGAAACAGGTACAATGGCAACAAGTTGTAGTTTTGGGGAGATTTATGATTAGCATTCAAACAAACATTCAAACAAAAACTCCAGGAAGTCCAAACTTACAAACTGTCAAATCATTTATCTCCTCTCTCTAACATAATTGATTCATTTAGGACATTTTGCAATCGTCCGAATATTATAGATAAAGAGATAACTTCATTAATCACCTGGCGATGGATGACTAAATACAGTCTACAGATCACTCAGAGAGGACAGAAACTATTTATAATTATTATATTTTCATCTGGATCCACCTCTGAAGAATATCTTAGTCCTCTGCACGCACTGTTAGCCAACTATAAAACTCCACATATTCTCCCTGAAGTCCTTTACGTTGTTGTAAAAGGTAAAGTTACGTAAAAAGTGATTATTAAGTTTTCACTTTTCGGAAAGATAACATTAAATCCTGCAGCTGTTGAAGGAAGATACCACCGCAGTAATGGCGGCTGGTCAACTTCTTGTTTGTGGCCGGAACCGAAAAACTGGAAGTTAAACCCGCAAGATTGCAGAGTTTCCCACAAACCAGCCTTAAGAATTAGTTTATACAATTCTTCAATTCACTTAGCAGGCGATTTTATCCAAAGCGACGTACATCAGAGAGTAAGAACAACACAAGCAAGGATCTAGAAAAAAGGGAACAATGTCAGTAAGAGCAAACGATCAGCTTTGAGTCCGATTGGACACACAGGTGCTGACAGGAAGTGACCAGAGGCAAAGCACAACATTGAGGGCAGTTCTTGAGAGCTCTAATCAGTATAGAAACCATCTTATAAGTCGTCGTTATCAAACAAAAACAATCGCCTATATTTACTGAGCATTGATTGTTTTTATGGTTTCTCCTGAATACAGAAAAAAAACTATGCAACTGTGAAACATTTTAGTTTGACAAAGGAAAAAAATACACCTTCATGACAGTCATTTCAAACACCTGAATAAAAAGGATGAGAGCTCAGTGACGAGCCTGCACATGCATCCTGTTATTGTTAGAAGTTTTAAATTGTTGCTTTCGTTGCATATGACAATTTTAAAACATCACACAAGGGCAATCGATTGCAACAATGTAGGTTTAATTGTGTTGACTTCCTAAACTTTAGAAATATAACATCATAGCATCAAGTGTTCTTAACAGTACACTCAACACTTCTTATTGCCTTTTTGCCCCTTGTTTTGTTCATTCAGTGTGCCTGAATATGACTCATAACACTTTCTACTTCAAAGACTCATTGTGAAAAGCAGGAAGGTGAAGCGTTTTTCTGTTTATTGGAAGATCATTCAGAGAAACCCTTCAGACAGGCTGAACAGACGGAACAAGACGGAAAAATGACTACTAGGTTCATGCCAACAAACAGATATTTCCTCATACTGTTCGAAAAAGGGAAAAGCCACAATCAAATACCTAACATAACCTAACGTTCATTGTATTCAACAATGTGCTGCTTCAAACACCTGCTGCTATCCTGCAGACGCTACATAATGCAGTGGTTCCCCCTTGTGGTTAATTTCAATTTGAAGCGATGACATCATAACCATGAATTATCTTTGCTGTGTCTGAATGAAGTATTCATCTTTACGCAGATGATATTCTTCTATCTAGGGGTGCCGCCTGGAACTCCGGGCCCCATGAAAAGATATCACATTGGGCCCCTACCACGGCCCAAACTAACCCGGAAAATGACCATCACACAAATTACCCGTAAAAACTTTGAACAACTATGCTTTGTTTTACACCCTGAAACTGGAAGATAAATAATCACTGTAATATTTCCTCGTAGCTTAAAAATAATTTAAACTTTGTAATATTTGCACCTTTCAGACATTTGAAACATTTCCAACAGCATTATTTTACTTATTAACTTGCTATAGTTAATGTTCTAAAGGCTTTTATTGTCTAAAGTGATCTTATTGGTTAGCTTATTGAATTAAAAATTCTATTGGCATTAATGATAAAATGTAAACATACAATAAATCTGAATTAGATTCTACCATGACTTTAAAATGAGGCTATTATAGTTCTCCTCTGTTCTGACTTCACTTTAATTCTTCTTACACTGCATTGTCATTTGTCTCACCTGACGTTCAAAATATTGTTTTTTGGGCAAAAGTAGCGGACTCAGTTTTGTGCTGAGATGCTAAATATCGCTCCAAAGTCGACTCTTTATTACCGCGATGTAATATTTTTACAAAATAGGGTCATATGAAGTCGTATCTATGAAGGGGATTCATGTGAATTTATGCATAAAACACAAACTGAACAAAACGATATTCTTGGCTTTATCTGGTTTACTATGCAGCCTGCCACATCTCTTACTCCTGACTCGACTGACTGCTGACAGATCAAGTCAGTCGAGAGGGTCAAGAGGTGCGGGGCGGACTAAACCATTCTACGCATTCACTCCACATTTTTTCCAGAAAGGAATTCTGAATGTTTGTTCATTTATTCAGACAATTTTAGTTATCTTATTGCGGTTATAACTTCGAGAAAAAAAGCTAAATAAGAAATATATTTTTATTTCAGGCCCATGAAGGGCCCCCCTCTCCACTGGGGCCCTGGGTAGTCAGTCCCACTTTCCCTCCCCACTACGACGCCCCTGCTTCTATCCTCAGTACATCTCTAAAAGTAAGTTCACTTAACAACCCTCATAGAGGAATAAATGTTGGGTTTTCAGATACCACATTTAGTGTGTTTAATAACGCTGTATGCTCACAGTGTTCCTCCTTTAACCAGTGACTTGGGATGACAAGATGGAACTACTTTATTGGCATAACGAAAACGATTTACAGTCTTTACTGTAACTGTCCCTTTGAGGAGCTGACAGTATGCACATTGAGACACAGGTATAATACAGATAAGCTTGTGTTTAAGCAGTGGAGAGATTACAGTTTGGATTGATGTGAGGAATCTCACGTTGGCAGACAAGCTTTACAAGCTTTACATTCTGCCCTGTGGACACAAACAGAGCAGCATTGGTTTCACTTTAACTCAGTGACAAGTGAGTAGCTTGTTAAACATGGTTTCACCCTCTGCTGCAAAAATGATTTTGGAGACATGCTGAAGCTTCAGTGTTTATTCTACTCTGTTGAAGTTTCAGTGTTTAGCCAGCTCTGCATCAGTCTAGAAAACCTTTCTGCCTTCTAACCTCTCTCCATTTCCTCAAGAGAATCTCCAACATCCTAGATTTACAACATCTCTGGTGGTGGAGTGTATTAGAAAAAATGCTGAGGTTGTTTAGGTCAGGTAGAATCAGTTTTCGCTTGCCCGCTTTCATGCAGCAGCACCTGTTGGTTTGCTGTTTGCCTGCCATGTGAGGGTGCCACCGACTTCTCTGGTCATCAAATGTTGGAGAATAAGAAGCTATACACTGTGCTAATGCTAACAGAATAGACAGGAATGATGGTGCTGCAGACCAAACAGCTACAGTCATAGTAATAAACCCTGATTTGTACATCTTAATTTGCACATTTCACCGGAAAAAAATATGAAACAAAAAAAAAACTGGAATCAACTGAATTAAAATAGTTATATTTAACAAGATGTCTAAAAACCCATTACTCATCTGATTATTAAGGTTCACATAACAAGCTGTTAGAGATGAAGAAAGACTTGCGGGAGGAAGATTATATTCAAGCTGATCAAACCAATAATTATAAACAGAGGGAGAAGAACTTAGATTTACTGAAAGGTCAACATAAAGATTCCTGGATCCCCCCCCCCATGTTTTCAAAGCTCTTGGTACAGTCCTTGGTTTGGGCCTCTGGATAAAACCAAGCTCCACCCTCACCCTCACATGTTTTGTCAAACCAGGAAGAACCCAGCAGCCATGCAGGTTACCCAAACGCAGAGACATGGTTGATAACATTAGGTTTATCAAAATAGCATTATGACCAAATGTTAAATGTGTGTGCTGTGTTTAGACAAGAATGCATTGTTAAAGATCCTTAAAACACTTATTGAAAACAAGGAAAACTGAGTGTTTTAAGTTCCTGTATCTGAAAGTTACTGATCCTAGTGATGTATGTGGATGAGTTTAAGGTCTAATACTTGAATTAGGCTGTGGACACTTCTGAGAAAGTTGGGGGAGTATTTTTAGATCGATTACCTTTAGCTTGAATAAATATGACTGATTATGGATGAATTCAATTTGCTTGTGCCTCCCTGCTTATTGCACAACAAACGATGCGGGATTGGTCTGAAATTGGGCCCAGCTTTAAAAGTAAATGTGTACAGGGTATCCCCAATTTAAGGCTGTGCTGCAGGATTACACTGGGTCCTGACTTGGTTACCATTGTATATGAGATTATCTTTGCAGTGCCTGAATGAAGTATTCATCTTTACGCAGATGATATTCTTCTATTTACCATGGCTGCCCCTGTCTAATGAACCAATGTGGAAAGATATATCTGCAAAAATAACCTTATCAAGGTTCTGTCTGCTCTAAGATGTCAAAATTAAATTTGCACATATTAAATAAATCATGTTAAACATAACTGGGAATTGTATACTAACAGTGTGTAGGTATACTGTGGTGAGTATATGGCCTTTTTCTTCATTTCTCTGTAATGTGAAGCAACAAAATGTTGAAGCTGTTTTTCTTTCAGTTTTTGGACTATGAGATGCCTCCTCTGATTATACTCTAGTCAGTGTTTCATTTTGCCCTCAGGTTTATTCCTTGTCATAATAACCCTCACAAATGCATTATGTAGGATGGACTTCCCATTTGGAGAGTCACTATAATAGCTATTGGCACTTGTTTATTTACAACCCCCTTATTGGAAAATTGCCCTCCTCCATCTCATCTTTGCTGCTGTGGCACCACAGCCCATAATAAACACGCTCCAGTGATTGGTTAATGCTCCGGAGAGCCAGAACTGATTCAGGAAGAAAAAAAAAAAAGCGCCCTTACTGTGAGTGCATCACAGGGATTAGTCTGCAATGTCAAATAAAAATCTCAATAAAATCTGTATTTATTTGTTGTTGTTTTTTTTTGTTTTTTTTCCAAATTTCAACCACCTAGGCTTTATTTTTTAAATTTACCTAGAATATAATCTAAATGTTGCAGGGGTGCTTCAGGTTGTTCCCTGGAAGAATGCTACTTGATGCAAGATCTATCACAACTGACTGTGTGTGTGTGTGTGTGTGTGTGTGTGTGTGTGTGTGTGTGTGTGTGTGTGTGTGTGTGTGTGTGTGTGTGTGTGTGTGTGTGTGTGTGTGTGTGTGTGTGTGTGTGTGTGTGTGTGATCTGAAACCTCTGTGCAGGGTGCTTTAGACTGCCCTTTCTGCAAAACTCATACAAAAACTTGCCTTTTTTTGTTCCAGAAAACGCTGAGCACTACACTTCCCAGGATCCTTTGAGGCCAGGCAGCAGCTGTGCGCTCCGGCTTGCCCGCAGCAAAGTGATGATAACACGCCAAACAAGGTACAATGAGAGCGCGTTGAGGTTTTTTTTTAATTTTTTTTTATAACACATTTCAGCTGCTTCTTTTCTCCGAGTGATGCCCAAATCTGCGGAGTAGCACGATGGCTGTCGAAGGTAAGACACTTAATTTACCTGTATGCTTCGGCATTTCCGTTTATGTCTCATGGTATATAGGTGAAAGAGATTATGTGGTGACATGATGTAAGGTGTTTTTGGTTGTTCCACGGCTCAACCCAGACACAGCCGGGTCAGCTGAGAAAGCCCAGCGATTGGGTGATGTTGCAGCCTCTGCTCTCTCTCCGCATTACGTGCACTTATCCTGGTCATCTCCTGTTATGACAATTGAAATGACACCCCGCTGTGTGTGTTCGTAGCCTACATGCTCATAAACCATAAAGACTCGCGCTAACGTGGTCGTGAGCTCTGCGCTTGGAGACCGAGACTGGTTAACAGGTCTGCGACTTCTTTTGCATAATCATCCCCTGATGTGCCGCGCACTTTGTCTTCTCTGGAGGATAGATTATAATCTTTACTATTTTCTGTTCATTTAATTTAGTATTTTTGTGGAGATATTTCGCCTGATTCTTTTTGTTCTGTGGCGCAACAGTGCGCGCTGTGTGTGTGTTTGTGTGAGCTCATCCTGTTCCACAAGATAAGTCAGGGTTTTAGGCTGCTCATCTGGCAGCAGGTGGTGTGACATGTGGACCGGGTAAAGTCTCACCCAGTGCTTGTCAATAAAACATTCAGTGAAGTCGCTCCCTCCGGCAGTGTGACTCGGGATGCTCGGCCAGTCTCCTCACCTTATCGGAGGCATCTTGTGGATCCAGAATCCAATGAGAGGTATGTTAAAAGGGGAGGGGGAGGAGGAGGGGTATTCACATCATGCATGCTATGTGACCAGCTTTCTCTCTCCCCATAAGGCTGTTTCACTTCAGCCCAGTTCATTGTGGGTTTGTTCATTCAGGTATGACTGGTATGAGGCTGTGGCACTCCTGCATACCTGACCTACCTTAGATCAGGTTGTTTATCTCTGACAGCCTTTTACAGGACAGTTCATGTTTAGGTCTTGCTGCTTGACACCTCCTGATTCTCTCCTGGATTTTTATAAAAGTGGACTTTGATTGTAGAGGATATCATGTTGTGTTTGCATGTCGATATATTTATGTTCTGGCATTGATGGCAAAGATCAGAAGGAGCTGCATGCAGAGCAATTTTTGTTGTTCTGCAGCATTACTGCATATTTTCCCATGTTAAGGACCCAAAAATAGACTCATGTGGAAATGCAATCTCAAAATTCCTTCCTTTCAGTCAGGTTTCTGTGCAGGATTTGTGCTCTGAATATGGACACAACAGCTGAGGCTTAGACACTTTAAATGCAGCACTCATTCTCCTCTCACCAGGCTATAAATCACAGTAAAGAAAGATAAGAAAAATTGAAAGTCTTGTAAGCTTCCCCGGGGCTCTCAAGTCCTCACTTTTACAAAACAGCTCTTTCTTTGCCTTTTTTCAAGCTCAAGAAATGTTTTGGTACAAGTCGTCCTCTCCATGCTTTTCATGTTGTAGCGTCTTTACACGGCTGTTAGCCGACCTACAGGTGTAAGGATGTAAAGCCAGCTGTTTTAAAGCTTTAACCTCAAATGATAGACAATGAGCTCATAGCAGCAGCTGTATTATAACTGCAAGACTCCCAGGCGGTCATTTTGAAGGCGAATATTGAAGCTGCCTGCAGACACACACTTTGTTCCAGAGCTGGATGTTTTTTTTTTCCAGTTATCCAGTTTGATTCTTCTCATTGTTTTTATTTTATTTTGTGCATGAATAAAAAGAGAAGGTACATTTTTCAAAAGTGTGTCTTGGCTAGATATGTTTCCCAAATGAAATGTTTTTCACTCGCTTCACAATTATTAAGTCTGACATGTTGACACTTTATCATTTTTAATTATACGTTTGTTAGCTCCATGTTCACATCATACAGAATTGTTATCTCTCACATCCGTAACTGTAACAAATCCAGAGGTAGTGTGATACACATGTACTATTTTACTTTTTATTTTATTTTGAATAGAGTCCGACTGATTTATCGGCCAGCCGATAATATCTGGCGATATTAGCATGTCAAGTAAATATCGGTATCTGCTAATTTTTTTAACACATATGCGCTGATATTCGAAGATTTTTTCACCAGTCAAATATAATTTCATTTGAGTTTCATTATATTACACTAGCAGTTCTCTTTCTGGCTATCACCAACAGAGTTACTCTCCAGAGTGTCGAGCGATGAAGCACGTACATGTACAGTTACTTTCCAGTTGAGTGAACATCTTGTCTTCATTATATATCTTTTCCACAAGAGTTGGATAACTACATTTGAGAGATCAATACAATAAATGTCTCTATAGATCTAACATAGAACTAAAGATATCAGCCAATATATCGGTATCGGCCCAAAAAATCCCATATCGGTCAGGCACTAATTTGTAATATTTGTTGTTTTATTTGTGAGGATAGAGACCATTAATGAACATCAGTATTTAAAAAAAACAGGCAGGTAACAATGCCAGAGTTTCCATTTAAAGTCCCCAGGAAGGTAACATAAAAAAATCTACATTGATAATTTAATGGTACAAGTATAAAGTACATGAATAGAAGGAAAAGAAAGTAAGCAAGATTTCCGGTTAAAAATGATGAAGTTTCTTTACATGATACAATTCTTTGAAAGATTAAACTCTTATTCTGCAAAAGAAACACCGCATTGATATATAACTTGAGTCGAGCAGCTTTAAGACTCAGTGCACTCACTCGTGATTCACTGACTTGTGTCATTGAGAGACATGAGTTATGAGTCACATCCTCGTCCACTGAAGCTGCTGTAACTAATGTGTCTGCCAGGATTAAAGAGAAAACTACAACAACTAAAAAGAAACTGCTTTTCGAAAAACATTCAAGGTCAGATCAGATTTTGCTGAAGCTGCCAAAACATGCGGTGGAGCTCGATACTGCGACTGAAACACAATCTACTTTAGAATACATTCTCTTTGAAGACTGTAAAGGATGGTGCTCTGACTCAGAGAGAAAAGCATTCAGATGGGATTCAGCTGTGACAAAGTAACTCAGTTCATTCAGATTAACTGAAGTTTAAGTTTGAGCATCTTTGCCTCAACTTGAGTGCGTGATTTTTCTGACTTCTACACCTCTGAACTTAAGCCAATGTCGATGTGCAAAAAACTGCAATTCCTCCAATATCTACTTAAGAGGCTGACCCCAAAAACTTCAAAATGTCTGCTTTCACAGCAGAAATAAACATGTTTACATCCTTTAGTAAATGGAAATGTCTCATCATACCTAATGTCTCTGAACAAGCTCGGTGTAAGATTGAAGTTTTAACTTGTGTCTACATTGGAACTATCTCAGCTGCTGCAACACCTCAATAGTTAATAGTTCATAAACTCTGTCTTAAATTAGAATTTACATTCAAATTAGACCACATTTTAATGTACACAGTGATGGATTAATCCAGTGCTGAACTTTTACTGAAGTAGGATTCTAAATACAATTCTTATTACATGATGATAAGAAAAGTATGAATAATTACCACACGTTTACATTTCTATTCATTGAAGTTAAATCACATATTTTACACAGCCTCTCTAATGCAAGAAAATTACATTATTATCGGATAGAGGTGCACAGATCCACTTTTTTTCAGTTCCAAACTGATTCCGGTACATATGTACGGATACTGATTCCGATATTTTTTTTAAATCATAATAAATATTGCAATTAATTTAGTTGGTATTGTGAGTGAGGCTACCAACCCGACATTACATTTCTTATTCAAAGAGAGAAACAATTTAATAGAATTGATAGAAATTAGAATTATTACAAATAAATTGATCTGAACTATTTGCTGGCTTCACGTACAAACAGGAAGCAGCAACAACTGTCAGGTTTTCAAAATAAGGTATTTTAAACAGAAGTGCAGGAATTGTACTTTTGATCATGTAGAAGGAGCTGTTCCATCTTGTCTGAACATCTCGATGATGATTTGTGAGAAGTTCAGTCTGAATGTCTTTAAAGCGAGATCTTTCTTGATCGATGATGTGGATTGTTGCCATCTGTCCGATATCCGATATGTAAATTAATCAATATTGGACCCGATACTGATATTAGGTTATTGAATGACTGTTTTGTAGAAAAAAAGAGCAGTATTTTTATATTTAAGTATTTCATATTCAAATTCTTTGGCGTGTACATATAGAAGAAATCATAAGCTTTTGTGAGATATATGAAATCAACTTTTGAAATGCTGCCTCATTGTGTTGTCATCTAACCTTTTCAAGTATCATCCTTTGTTATATTGTTTCTCTCCTCCCTCCTGGATGATACCCACTAATTGCTTTGCGTTATGCGTATTATATCACCATTTTAAAAGTGCCATTGTAAGCGGGAAAAAGTCCTGAATTTAATTAAACTGCTTTTGTTTATTTTCCCCACAGCGCGAGCAGAGCTGTCCCTGCGGGGTCGGAACAAAAGCTCACTGCAGCTCCATCACTTTTAATTTCAGATGTGGGCTTTGAAAGAAATCACAACAAAACCCTGCAGAGTCACTATTTTTTTTTTTCTGTTCCACTGCTCCAACAACCCCTCTGAGACACAGAATATAGGTCAAGCATTTAAGAATTTATAACACATGAGAAGACAATAAGCTCTTTTGAGAAAGTAGCACTTTGGAGTGTGCCTCACCACCATTTGAGCTTTATTTAGGAAGGCACTTTCACATAGATGGGTTTGGAGAATTCAGTCTCTGCAAGAGGACACAAAACCTGACGGGGAGCTACAAAGTTCTGTGTAGGTCAAACTGAAAGCTCGGGAAGAGAATCAGGTTCTATAGCTGCTTATGGTTTAGATTCTACAAAAATGATCGGTGTATGAATCAACAATCCTTTGAGCATTCATTGTTTTGATTAATTTTCATCTTTTTGCATGTCGTTCTGGCCTTCAAGCCTAAAAATAAAATGTTTTATCAGGAAAGAATAGACTCTCCCTGACCCAACGTTTTTTTTAACTGAAAGACATCTTAAGGCCCCGACACAACAAAGAGATCGTCGACCGTTGGTCCTAGTTCTATGGAGGTCAAACTTGTACTTTGACAAAAAAAAGACAACAATAATGTGAAGTGCAAAATATGTGGTGTTAAACTTAAGTCTCCTGGTGACGAACCTTTGCATCATTCTGCCTCTCGTCCTCTCATAGTGTCAAGTGATGCCTCATGACACATTTCATGTTGATCTCATGTTAATGCCTTAATCATTCTGACTTAAGACCACATGATACATGAAAAGAACTAGATCTTCAGTGAAAAATGTCAAGTCCATGAATAACATCGGCGTCATGGTGCAAAAACATTTAAAAATAGAGATAATTGTGGAAATGTTCACATAGTCATTAACATAAGGGATTCTTTGCTTTCACCTGACCATTCATAGCAGGGAGTGGGTGTGCTAGTCCAAGAGTATGATACATTACATGTGAGGAAACAACAGTGCCTAGCCCAGCTGATATGAATGTGCTGAACGAACATTAGCTCTTTGGTATCAGCTGAGGTTACAAACTCTAATCTGTAGGGGGCAATGTAGAGCATGACAATAGTAACAGCATCAATGGAGGGATGTGTATTGATTACGTGATACTCAAAAAGTACTGAAGGGAAAAGTGATATAAATATGTACAATGGTTAAGAATCAGAGCTTCTCAGATTGGCCTGTTGTAGTTGTTATTTTGAGCAAATGGACCCTAACAGAGGTCAGCTTGCATTTACATTGCTAGTCAAAGTTGTATTCAGTTTTTTTCTATTACATCCCCCAGAGCACAACGATGTATACGATAAGTAGCTTGAAGCTAGAGGTGGGTGATATGGGAAAAATATCATATTTTAAAAATCAAATCAAAATTTGTAACTTATTTCCCTCTATAATGTTTTTAAATGAACAAAAACTGCGCTGACAAGTTTAGTCTATTTGAAAAACATCTTTGTAGGAGGTCTGGAGGTCTCTCACCCAGAACATCTTTAGCAACAGAAATGTCTTTCCCTCAATTTGATCAATATTTATGCACAATTTGAAGGTTTTCCTCACCACTTTAAAATGATGATTTAGTTATGTGTCCTCTTTTTATGTTCATCAGGAACATTTTCACGCAGTGATGCATTCATTTAAAAACATAGACTTCGAGTTCTTGTGTTTCTGTTCTATTTTAGCCCTGCAGAGTTCCTCCAGCTGGAGCTTCATACAGGCTCTGCAGCCTTTGTTGTTTTTTATGACATCATTGGACTAACTTTAGTTTAGTTTATATATAATCAAACATAATACAGAATGTGTTCATTCTGTGACAAATGATCAAAGTAAGTTTTACTGACAGAAGAGTTTAATTCATAGAGGGGGCGGGACATTGTTGATTGACAGACAGACAGTAACCATGGTTACTCATTCTCACCTGCCTGCTGCTTTGTAACGTCGTTCAGGGTAATCTCTATAAATTCTGTTATCACAACAGGTGAGCTTCAGGTGGAGAGGCTTGATAAGTAACATTTAAACTGAGAGAGAGCAGAAAACACCGACAGCAACATTTGAAACACCGGGGTTTTATCTCCCCTCACTGACTGTCTGAGCTCCTCTCTGCAGACTGTGAACGTCTCTCCGGCTCGTTAAAAGGTTTCTTGTGTCGCTATCCGAGATGTAAATTTAACTGGTTTGAGAAAATATCAGAACATTTGCAAATGGAGTTGTTTTTGCAGACTTTACTTTTAAGTTTCGTTTTCACCGCTGCGGAGCAAAAAAGGAGGGTGAGACGCGTCTGTGTCGCAGCATAAACTGCAGCATGATAGAATAAACACATTAGCCCGGTTCTACGATCTCCCTGCTTTGGCAGATCGTCAGCACGTTAAAATCCTTCACGATCTAAGATCGTTATATCGCCCACCACTACTTGAAGCATACAAGTACTGGTTTGAACATTTCTTTAACACCTGAAACTGCAGCAGCGTATCATACTTGTGATGTGGCCCCAGTGCAAAAAAAACCAACGTTTTTCTAGCCTTCCCTCTTGCTCTTAACAGTTGTGCACATTAATTTGCACAAACACACGGACACACACAACCATTCCAGACAAAGGAACAGCAGACGGTTTATTTCACCATGCAGAAAAAACCCAATGAAACTGTCATCCAAACCCGCCTCTTTCTGATCAGCACCGCGGATGATGTATTTCCTAACTGACTGATTCTACTTCACAGAGCCCTTGCAAGGTGCTCGTCTACCATCAGTTATAATTTAACATAAACTGGCAGCTGCTGTGGACCCCCCCCCCCAAAACGCATGGACCCTGCACTGTCAGAAGTTATGCCACTGACCTGAATCAGTTCAAACACAAACTTCTATCCAAAGCTCTCAAAGTTGAAGATGTATTTGACCAACAAAAAAAGCAGTTTTGATGGGTCATCCTGGCATCCGCTGCATTCAGACCAGAAAAAGTACTGAATCAGAAAGGTAGCTCTCATCAACTTCACTGAAAACACTTCATTAGCACTGCAGGGATATACTGTAGGAGGCAGGATCAGGAGGAAAGTTGAGTCTGGCTTAATTTTCTTTCAGCACAATCCAAAGTCATCTGTCAGAGCACTTGGTGGGAACGCAATGCAAGCAGATTACCTTCCTGCATGAATATTGTAGCATTATGTTAATTCTTCTGTTTACTTTGAAAATGTCAGGACAGGGGGGGGAGCAAATTATTCCTACTGTGATAACTTTCCGGAGTTGCCTCGAAGGCATATTAACTGCTGTGTAGCTTTTGAATCTGTTAAACCTTCAGACTTGACCTATACCAATTTGTATTTCTTCTTCCAGTTGTGTCACCTGGCACGACATTCTCCAGCTTTTGGGTTTTAAGAAGTGATTATGCATGTGAGGAAAGACTTTTCTGACCAGCCCCCTCAGTGCAAAGTCCACATGTAGTCCGATTGAGCTGATGTTCAGGTTAAGGAGAGTTTCGCTGCTTAATTCTCTCGATAGCCGCAGTTGATTTAGCCCCCCCCCCCCCCCCCCCCGAAGGTCAAGTTAATAAAAATAGATGGATAGAGTCGGAAATCAGGGAAAGAAGTCATTTAAGGATATCTTTCTGATAGAACAGGACAGCTGTCATTTCCCCCCCCCCCCAAAAAAACAAAGCTGTAAACCTAGGGGAAACACTGGATTGTGTTCTAGAAACATCCTTATACGTGTTGCAGGGTAATCTTCCTCCTCCTGCACAACCCACTACTCCCAATGACAAATTATTTCCAGTGAATCAGAGACTTTGGTGTCTTGTGTTTCAAAGAGGGGTATGGGAAAGGATTGTCTGGAAAGTATTCTCATTTCATGCATCAAACGGTTGGACAGCTGACCAAAGAGCCAATCAAGACTGAAGAGATATGCATCATAGATCCCTTGGGAACCAGACTGGACCATTGTGGTTTATAAGGCGTCTAAACCAATGGGTTACCATCTCACAGTGTAGTTGTCAGTCCGATGGATTTCCCATGTTATTTTTTCTGTCATATAAGGTCGGCTATAAAAAGGCTAAGAGACCCCAGGACGATATAGAACGGCTAGATTGTGTATAAGCATTCATAAACGTGACAGCATGTTGCCAAGAACTGGACCCTCATGTCTAACCACAGTACTGTTTACCCCCGTGGCAGAGGTTGTTCATTTCACTCCCCCCCCTTTTCCTTTCCCGTGTGCGTCAAAGCCTCCTTGATGTGTCCTGCCCTGCTCGGCTTGCCTGTGCACCCATTCAGAAAACTCCCTTCAAATCCATCCCCGGGATCTAGCTCACAAATAGTGTTAGTAGAATAAGCCTGTTTTATGTGAGGAGGTGGAACAGGATTACATCTTTTGTCAAGATGATTAGGAGTTGCTTAGGTGATGGGAGCATCCTCTTCCAGGCCTCACTCAGCAGCAGGATGCGGGATTAAGATCACAGACGAGGGAGGAAATGTCAAAGGAGAGTGGTGTTGCGTAATCGTCCCCTTGGGGTGGACCTATAGCCGCCCGTCTTTGATGTGCCTCAGCAAAAGTGCTGCTGTCTGGAATATAGAGTGGGGGCTAAGCAGAAAATCAAAATAGAAAATGGAAAAAAAAAAGGAGTACCAGACACAGAAATATCCACATGCAATATAGAAGACTGGTCAAAAGACTTCAGTGGATTTACCTGGTCGAGAATCGTCTCCAACAAACGTCAGGAGTTTCTTCAGTTGGCTGAGCTTGCATCATCATGCCACACGGTCAGCGAGAGGAAAAAAAGAGGCCAAATGAAAGATCCAGCCAATGGATTTCTGGCGCTCCAGTGGAAAAGATTAACTACCTTTTATTTTCAAGGAAATGTAGCTCATGTTGACTTTATGTTCACCAGAGTATGTAGGAATGGACTCACACAAAGATAATCTTTTAAGGTACCAAGGAAGTTGAAACCATGGCAACCAATCAAAGCCGTGTCTTGTTTGCAAATTATGTTTTACCCTGCAAACACTGTGGACATATGGAGGTTAAAATCACAGCTGTTGCTTATTATTTTAAAGATGGTCTTTGGTGTACCGGTCAGAACAGAACAGAGTGAATAAATGACACAACAGATTTGTGACAGCATATTTAATAATATATGAACAGAACTGTAATTCTGTTGTGCAAATGCATAATCGTTCTCTGGTTTTGATTTTGTTATGTGTGACTTCATTAGTGTTATATGTGTCCTATGATTGAAACTAAACTATCTTTTGGAGAGGGACTGTTATTGAGACAGATCAAAACACTCCAAGATGTTGTTACTTATGACTTAATGATAAGATGCTAAATTAATTATTAAATCTTAAAAATAAAAGTACAAATATTGAAAATAGTCAGTTGCAGCACCTAAGAGTGCTGATAGGCCCAATCATATTATAATAACGCTAACACTTGATCAATGATGTTGTCACTCAAATGAATATTTTTTTTAATTTTGGGAAGTAAATTCAGAAAAAGTAAGAAGAAAACACTCTCACATCTGGAAGCCGAAAGATGGGCCACAGCTAATAGCGACTTAGCTTAGCATAGCACAAAGACAAGAAACTTGGAGAAACTGTTATTGTCATGCTTGTATTTTTAACACTGAACTTCCTAAAATAGACAAGATGTGCTGTTTTTTGTTTGATTTGATCATTCCAGGTCCTTGTAGGTGAATTCTGTTAGCTGAAGTTAGCTGAAGTGCACTTTCTGTTTCCACTCCAGTGTCTTGTCTTTTAGCGATTTCTGAGTTGGCTGGCTGCTGCCTATAGCTTCATATTCAGAACACTGACATAGATCTAACACTCGGTAAGTAAGTGAATTTCCAAAATCTCAAATGGCCTTTTTTCAAAAACCTTTCCTCATTCTCCAGTTGAGGACCAAAGAAGTGCTACAGAAGGGACAGTCAAAGTAGGACTGAGGCTAATTGTTACAAGTTCAATCCTTTTGTATTTCTGTATTTTTCACCAAGATTTTAATCACTTACATAACCACCAGCCCTGAATACTGAGTATAGCTCATTGGATAAGATCTTGGGAATTGTAGTTATTTCCATATTCATATCACACCTGCTCTGTTTGAAAGAGTCACCTGTAACCTTTGGATGCTAATGCGACGTCTCAATCCACTTGAACTGTAAGCTGAGTGATGGAAGTTGTAAAAAAGATGTAGATGGGATCTAATGTGGAATGAAGGCTTTATGGTGAGAGGGGAGCAGATTTAGGTTGTCTTTGTTATATGCAAATTCTCTGCAGCACCTGACCTCTGCTCAGGACTTTTTTTTAATGCACTGCAACATTACCTCGGTTGACGGGGGCCTTTTCTATGTCATCAAACAGGGCAGAACAAAACCTACTGTACACAATCGCTTTATCGACCTTCCTGAAAACGATATGAGCATCTGGCAGATTAAACTCAGGGGGGATAGATGAACACGGCCGTTCGTTCCTGTCATTTATCGATCGTTGTATACACCACTTCCTGCCGTTTGTGCAGCGCTCTTTATCACAAATGACGACCTTTGTGCTTTTTTTTTTTTTTTTTTGTAATATTCTGCAGCATTTGGCACCCTGTTGTGTACAGAAACTTGGCGGTGTATCAGCTCCCGCTCCCTGATGACCATGGTGTTCTCTTTAGGCTCCATTCTGCTGACTGATTGAAGCTGCAGATCTGAGGCAGTTTGAGTGGGCACAGATGGAGACGGTCAATGTCAGGTGAAGACAGTCATTATGTGGCACGGTGAAGCAGACCAGAGCAGGGAGAGCTTTTTGGAATATTTTAAAGTGGAAAACAACCAGAATCTATTTTTAGACAGCAATCACACCTATGCACTTTATATACATACTGTATATATATTGGCTCTGAGGAAATGTTTGTGTTGGATGATTTAGAGCATGCACAGGAGTTCAGGAAGGACTCATGGTCTTTCTCTAAGAAGTGCCCCAGGCAGCAGCTTCAGACTTTAAAAATTCAATCTTCAAGCTAATGATCTCATTTGCTTTTGTAGGTCATAAAGTGGCATCGGTTTTAATTTCAGCCTATTTCATACTCGGGGGGGGGGGTGAAATAAAAATCTCCGGGAGCTTTAATTACAAAAATGTCAGATTGGTTTGCATCAAACGTTTGAAGTGCTAGGAGAGGTCAAAAAACACTATGTGCCCTCATATTATCAAGGTATTGACTATTTTACATAAGATACTTGTACCCAGTTACTCAAATCAGCCCAGTAAAAACACAAAGAAAGCTGGTAAGTATGACTCAGAGGCCATAAAGGGAACTACAAAAGCCGAGTTTACTGTGTCAGTGGGCAAACCAATTATGTACAGCAGAGGCAGAACAAAAAAGGGCAAACAGGCTGGCAGGAAGTCCACAGAGACACAACAAAAGGTCACGGCAAGTCAGGCGGGCAGGTACAAGACGGCAGGACTGCAAAAGGCTGAGCTGCTTAACGGTCGACCTGGCTGGGAAAGCAGCAGGTCAATTTAGACAGAGTCCACATTTCTTGACGTCATCGAAGACTCGGACTCAGGGGGACGGATCACTTCTGGTTTAAAGAGTTTACTTTGAATATTACCTATGCTTCATAGCAACATGAGTGTGACCATATGATGTTGATGTTTTGTTCTCCCTTTGTAATTTTAATGATGTAGTGAGGGTTTTTTATGTACTGTATGTATTTTAATTTTGGGGTTTTGCACAGCCTTTATAGAGAGACAGGACAGTGGACAGTGTCTGAAATTGGGGAGAGAGTGGGGAACGAAATGGGGCAATGGAGCAAGAGGTCAGACCTGAACCTGGACTGTACTCGGTACATGGGGCTCAGGAACTAACCACTAGGCCCAACAGCTTCCCAATGTAGTGAGGTTTGATGTCACAAAATTTTGGAAATGCACAAACTGGATCATCTGGATTGAACTCTGATGATCTGCAAAAAAACCATGAGCTGTTGAGCCTGTCTGTGTCATAATGAACTCTGTGTCTCTCTTCATGCCTCAGTTAGGGACAATAATGACTTTAACTTGTTTTTTCCATTTATTGTCAACGTTAGGAAGAGATTTGGTGAATAGAGGCCATAGATATTGAATTTGAAAATATTATTTGAATGTACTTTCTTGCTGACACTTTAAATCTTTGTTGTCATTGAGATGCTTTGATGTGATTTGCGATCCAAGAGAAGCAAAGATTATTTACCAATCTGGTGCACAGAAAAGTAAAGAGTGAGTAGTCGATGCTGATAAATCAGTAGAGTAAACCTTTTTTTCCAGCGAGATAGGACAGGGGTTAGAGTCTGAAATTTGAGAGAGAGAGAATGGGGAATGACATGCAGGAAAGCACCCACAGGTCGGATTCGAACCCTGGGCCGCCCGCTTGGAGGGCTACAGCCTGTGTACATGGAGAGATATCTTGTTTTTTTTGGTCCCTTACTTGAAGAAGTTTATGTCTCTTATCAATTATTTATAGAAGTTACTCAGCTCTAAATGAAGACAGATCTATTTTTGCTCTCCCTTTGAAGTTGGGAACGTTAACAGCTTAATGCGTGCGATACATGCTTCATGGGGAGCCAAAGTGAACAGCAGTTATATTTAGCTGATATGTGTTTGTACCGTAAAATGGGTCATTTCACTCTTTTTGTTTTTTTCCTCACTGGCTCTGTCCCTCTGACTCATTTTTGTCTGCCTTCTTTCGTTCTCACTTCGATCTTTTTCCTACAACTTATTCTTTCATCCCCTCTCCCTTCGTCTCTCACACTTTCTTTGAGCCTATACCTTCGCTCTCCACAGCTGAGAAATGTTCAAAGCGAGAGCCCATCTGTGCCTGCTTGACACCAGACCAACCAATCATGGCTGATCTAGCCGCCCGGGGGTTTGGAGAGGGCAGGCTGTGAAGTTTGAGCACAGTTAACGTCTGAGAGGATGTCAGGGTGATTTAAGAGAGTTGAGCTGTCTTGATAACTTGTTACATGACTTCATTTTGGTAAATAGCCATGCAGTCAGTCTCATTATCTTAGTTAAAGACACAAGATAACATAAAGCGTGTAAAATATAAAATATACAACAAAGTGTTGTTTTTCTGATAGGCTTACTGATGCCTCATACGAGCTTAAAGGCTTTATTTGTGATTTTTCACACTTAAATGTAGAAATCAAGTATGTCCTCTGAAAATAACTCTGTGAGTCATGACTGTCTACAATGGGTGTAACACCCGAGTCCCACTGTCTGTGATGCTTTCAGAGTTTTCCCGAGTCCTATCTTCAGTTTGTTTACATTGCCAGGACGGCCGGCTGACTCCTCCCCTCGTGTATAAAAGTTGTTTAATTGAGGGACTAGAGAAAAGAAGAATAACATACTGTACTCACTGCTTAACTGTGTTTCTAGATCACGCTCATTTCAGGTAAATTTACATGCAGTGTGAAGATACCAGCATAATAAAGATCGCTAGCATTAGCATGCTAACACAACAATGCAGCGCAAGTTGTTTTGGTTTCATGCTGGTGCTCAAGGGCGACATCTGCTGGATCAAAAAACTCACATAGAAAGCCTTTAAGTGTGAAATCAGGTATAAGCTAAACCGTCAATGCACTGATCCATTAGCAGAATTTTCAGCGCCACAAAAAGGACTTGTTTCTTTTCCAATACAGTATCATAGAGAATATATGAAACTCCCACTAATGACGACTGATAGAGCAGGCAAGAAGAACAGAATTAAATTGAACCACTTTGTTAAGATAACAAACAACAGAAGGACAGTGTTAGAGCAGAGTGTACATTAGGAATAGCTAGCAACATGCTAGCAGTAGCTTTTTGTTTTTAATCCCCACAAAAAACACTTTAGAGCTGCATTTGATTAGTATCATGGCTGCAGCTAGCAGCTATCTATTTTAGATCGGCAAAGAAGTGCAGGTCGACTGATTTTAAATGTTTATGTAACGCAGGGTTGGGCAACATGGTGGCCCACATGGACCAGGTCAATTTTTACTCATCAATCAATTGTAAACATGAAGAAAACATGACAAAATCTGCCATGAAATCCTGAAAACTATAAATATGTATATATAATATTTGATCACTGGAATATGTTGAGTTAAATTTGAGACATATTTAATATCTTTATACATTGTGAAACAATTGTTGGACTCTATCTGCTACAGACTGTTGTAGTGATGGAGTGAGTGGGCCAGACCTACATCAGCCTAATGATAATTGACAGAGAGAAATATCGGCCTAATAAAACACAGCTTCTTAGCTAAAGCCCAATAATTTCTAACTTTCATTTGGGTTGTTAGAACTTTTAGCAGCACCACTATTTATGTTGTGCTTGGAGTTTCAGAGATAGCAGAGTTGGCCCACTGAACGTTCAGTTTAGAGAACATCCCCTTGAAATCGTCTTTGCATACCGCCTCGTACATCTTAAATATGTCAGGTAAAGCCTTCAGCTTCAGCTCTCTATTAATGACTCATGGATCTTACGGGGTAACAGGCTGATGCCATGTTACTTTAGCGTTTGAAACAAAATAAAACACCCAAAGCATGAGCGGTTTGAAGCGGAATACCTGCTCGGCTTACATAACCATGTGATCTCATTTCTCTAAGAGCATGCAACACTTTCTGTGCAACACTTCAAATCAGCTCTTAAGTGAGCCGCAATATGTTTCTGAAAAGTTTTATTACAAAGCAGGGCACTTAGCTTTTCTCTCTGATTGGAGCAGAAAGTTTTATTTTTTTTAGAGTTGAAATCAGCTCCACTTGAACTCAGCTGTGATAGGCTGAGCTGCCATTGAGCACCACAATTAACTCTTTATGACTTCTCTGAAGCTGCTAAAATAGCCTACACAGGAAGAGGACTGTAAATGGTCACTTTAGATTTGCCAAATAAAAAATGAATGCAGTAACAACAAACTAAGGTGTGCTAGAAAATCCTGAAGTCCTGTCTGTGTTGACCTGTTCTGTCCAGCTTGACGCGCGCTCGCAGCGTTCTCTGACGTAGATAGACATGCAGTGTAGTTGAAATACAGAGTATGTGGAAATTGGCAGTAAGGGGGGCCCTGACAGTCCCCCCCCCCCCCCCCCCCATCTGCACAACATTGGTCATAGAATTACTTCTTGGTATTAGTCAATAATAAATGATTGGCTGTGATAAGTTAGAAAGGCAGTAGCTCAGTCTGCAGGGACTTGGGTTGGGAATCGTAGGGTCGCTGATGATTCCTGGCACGGACCAAGTCTGGAAGTTGGTCTGGAAGCTGGAGAGGTGCCAGTCCACTTGCTGAGCACTGCCGAGGTGCCCAACCCCCCTCACTCTGAGACCTCTGTTCTCTTTCTTTCTTTTTTTAAGACCTATTCTTCTTATAAACTGGCGTTCAACATGGTTTAGTGTTCAGCCCACTACAATTTCTCACCCCTACATCCCTCCTGCACTATTTGGATTATTGGATTAATGCATGTCCATAGGATCCTGTTTGTGCGTGTGTGTATTTCGGCCTGTTTGTGTAGCATGTTCATTAAACAGAGCGTAAAAACTGCATTTCCCCTTGTGGGATTAATAAAGGATAAATTATTACTAAATAATAAACCAAAAAGTCTCACAGATTGGGGGAATAAGACACAGATTGTTGTGCCATCATTTTTTATAAATAAAAGATTGGACTAGCTTAGCTTTTCTCTCTCACTCTGAATACTTGTCTGGTTAATAATGTTTCAGAGTTGCTATCTCAGTGTTTTATAGCAACTGATGAATTAAAGATGTTACAAAATCTTTTTTCTTCATTTAGCAAATGAAGCCAAACCTCGAACATTTCTCAAACCTCGGCTGCCTTGTTATAACTTTGGCTGTCAAACAGTGTTAAAAAAAACACTTAAGCAGCACATTTTTATTCAAATGAGGGCAGATCTCAATAAAAAAAAATAATTCAAACAAGATTGCGCATTTGAACAGTCATTCGGAGCCAGCTTGTTGCTCAAAGTTCTGACTGCAAATATGTGATCACGGCTCACACCATATTGAGAAACATATTGTGATTAAACATGGTGAAATACTGGTGAGTGGGAGCTTTGGTAGACTCAACATTCGACTCTAACTAACACTGCATGAGAGACGTTTATCCTCCAGAGCTTTAAAGAGGACCAAAAAAAGAAAGAAAAGATCATTTATATACAACACCTCTCCTTCTTGGATTAAATCTGACTGAGCAGTGTGAGCTCCTCGGGCTTTTGTCCCTCTCCTGCAGGCTCTGCTCCTCTGCCTGTCTCTCTCTCTGCCCTTCAAAGATATTCTAATTAGTACTTTTGCAAGTGTTTATAGTGATCTGACTGTGTCCTCTGTCCCCCACTGATGGAGACGCCCTCTCTGGGGGTCCTCAGGGTAGACATCTGCGCAGACACACTCTCCTACTCGCACATTCACACACTCTTCACACATTTTTTGTCTGACTTGGAGAGCGGTGGAATGACTCAACTGACACCCCCGTGTAGACTTGGACGGTGTGCTGCACTTTACTCAGAGGTGTCAGGGTGACAATGAGGAATGCATGCAGTCCTAAGAGGCCCCTTCCCCCCCCACCCCACCCTGCAGTTTCTCAATGCAAAACATACATGTACATGCAGGATTGTGGATGCATGCAAATGTGTGCATATATGTAATCATGACTTTGTGTGACCTGATTGGAGAGCCACTGTAGAAGATGGAAGCTGACCAGCTCTGCGATAAATATGCACAAATCATTCCTGTACTGCCTGGTTGTTGTTTTTTTCTCAGCGTTGAGACTGATTTGTGATTCAGCTCCGGGCCAGAGTTAGCATATAAAAAGAGTAACAGCTGCGTGCATGACTTGAATGTCATTTTTTTTGTTGAGATCTTTTCCACTTTCGGTGCCAGACCGCCCCTTCAAATTACCGAGAGCAACTTTTTTGGGGAAATGATTGCTCCCACTTCCTTCCTGTCCTGTGTTCATGGCTATTAGTGGATGGTGATTAGTTTCATTTTTACTAAACATCCCGGAGGCTAAATGTAAAAAACAAAAAGAGCAGAGGTCTCATAGCCACGGTGTGGACTTACTCTTAATCTCTCCAGTCATCTGGCCTGGCTTACCCCGGCCTCTGTCTCCAGGCTTTGTTTCTGGGTCATACAGTCGATTCTGCTCACAAACAATTCATTCTGCTCCACTTTGAGAGTCGGCCAAAGAGAAAGAGATCACTATAAGCCTGAGCGCCCACACAGAGCAAACTTCACTTTTGATTATGGACCCACTACTGTTTTCACCTTGAACCAGCTCGGCCCATTGCCTCAGTGTGAACCATGCATTTTCCCATGTAGCTGTTTTTTTTATATGCAGTTTTATGGGAAGAAAAGGAGAAATGTCAGCGTAGATTAATGTATGTAAATAACTTTATCCCCTCTTTTAACTCTGTTAAGCTCTAAGTTAAAAGATTCCACTTGGTTTATTAGTCATCTGACTTCCTGAAGCCTAAAAGGAAGAATGTGTGACTTTTTGATCCAGTAGATGTCGCCCTTAAGCACCACAATTAAACCAAAACAAACTGCTGTTTTGGAGACTCCTCGGCTATTCTGAAGCCTCCGCTCTCCTCCAGCGACACACCTCCAACCCCTCTCCACTCAAGTTCGCATCAAGGAGTTATCAATTAGAACGCACAAGCAGTGGACACAATTGTCCTTTGCTCGAGCTGCAGTTTCCTGTGGTCTGCATTGTTCTGTTAGCATGCTAATGTTAGCACAGTTTGGTTCACTCGGAATCAATGTGATCTAAAGACACTTAAGTGACATCCAGACAAGCAGAGTAGAGTAGACTATGTTCTTCTTTTCTCTAGTCCTTGACTAAAACTATTTTGTTTTAAAGGCTTTATATGTGATTTTTTGATCCAGCAGATGTCGCCCTTGAGCACCAGCATGAAACCAAAACAACTTGCGCTGCATTGTTGTGTTAGCATGCTAATGCTAGCGATCTTTATTATGCTGGTGTCTTCACACTGCATGTAAATTTACCTGAAATGAGCGTGATCTAGAAACACAGTTAAGCAGTGAGTACAGTATGTTATTCTTCTTTTCTCTAGTCCCTCAATTAAACAACTTTTATACACGAGGGGAGGAGTCAGCCAGCCGTCCAGGCGATGTAAACAAACTGAAGATAGGACTCTGAAAACTCTGAAAACATCACAGACAGTGGGACTCGGGTGTTACACCCATTGTAGACAGTCATGAGTGTGAAAAATCACATATTAAGCCTTTAACAAAAGTTTGTTTTTCAGAATAAAAATGTTCTGTATGGTAAAGATGAGGTCTATGCACACTGGGTTTACTGCATCTTTGTAGATTTTAATGTGACACAGGACACGTACCTCGCCATCATTCACTCTTTCAAAGAGAGAAAATAGTCTGCAGACAGACGCTAGACGCCTCAACACTGGGAGCCTTCAGCTATTAAACACCAACAAAGAGGTGTTATGTATGTTTTGATGCTTCCAGATCAGCAAGACAAAACTAAAAATACGACCCTGACTGTTCTGCTGTTGTCATGACGTCTGTGATGATAAGTTAAAAATTGCACCTTTTTCATTAAATGATTTTAAGTCACTAAACATCTTCAGAAATAGGGGTCCTGATTTGTGATTATGGGGAGGTGGTGGTGAGTATTAACCATGCAAACACTGGCAAAATGGCTCACTGAAATAAAAAGTATGGTATCATGTAGGATAGGAATATTTTAGATTATGTGGAGTACTTTCTTAAGAGAGCCATTCTCTTGTGTTTATTATCAAGATTCCTATGTGAGCTTCAGATCCACAGTATTTTATGTGTTAGAGCTGCTAATTGTTGAAAAAGTGGCATGCATGTGACCTCATCAGTAAAGGAGCTGTTCTCACCTCGCCGACTAACATTGAAGAACACTTGAACAAGGCATTTTAACCCCTGAAGTGCCAAAATGTATCTGCTCTCCAGGCAAAGCTTAAAACGTAAAACCAAAAAAGCTCCATATTCATTTTATTTTGGGTGAGAGCTGAACTATAGCCTGGAAAGATCATGTTTGTACAATTAAATCTAAGGGAAAAAAAACACATATATATATATATATATATATATATATATATACACACATTTATAAAATAAGGGGGGAAAAAAAGTAAAATATAATAATACAAAATAAAAATGTTTGTAATTTCAAAATGTTGCAACATTATTATTGTCCGTATTAAATAAGAATAACCAAAGGGAGTACATTGCCATAGATGATTTAGTTAATCACAAATCATCTGCCTGAGAACAGTTTCTGCAAAAACGACCACAATTACAGACATCGCCAACTCTTTACCAGCCGAGCTCAAAATGTGTGACAAATCTTTATCCCGAAGAAAATTCATATATAGACCCCAGATATCGTCAAATAATTCTTGTTTGTCTTTAAGTGTATATGTTATCTTTTCCCAGAGCCAAGCACAGAGACATTTCATTAAACCACCGTGTAATACTCAGACTGCCACTGTGTTTCCATGTTAATGCTATTGTTCTTTTAGCCTGCAATATGCAGAGGTCTACAACTGTTAAGCTGTTTTAGTGAAACATTTTATTTGATGTTTTGCATCATCACACGTGGTCCAGAAATCCAGCGTAATAACACAAGATAAAGCATGTTTAAACAGAAGATGCATGCTCACGCTAACACTGTACTCTGTGTTCTCGTCAGCTGGTAATGTTTTAATTCGCTTGGTTGATAATGGCTCCATGTTCAAAAGCATGTACAGTCATTAGGAGAGTTATGTAAGGCTAATCCAATTCTTCATTAATCCCCCCCCCCCCCCCCCCCATCCCTCTTTCAGTAATAGGAAAGCATTTGGCCGTGCAGGCATGGCTCTCCTCTCCATCACTTCCACGTGTGCTCCATTCATTCTCTGCCCTCTTGTTTCACTGGATCTCATTGAGAGAAAAAAAGCAGGGAGGCAGAGAGCGGAGGCAGACATCCTCCCTCATCTCTCTCTCTCTCTTTCTCTCTTCCCTCGCCATGCTCGCACGGCGCATGTCTGGGAAAAAGGGAAGAATGTAACGGTGCTATTTATAGTTACTGTTGCCGTTAAAAAAAAAAAAAAGAGCACTTCTGTATCTCCTAGGCCCTTTTTCCACCCTCCCTTCCTCCCCTGTAAAGGATAGAAACGCTCTGTTCCTCCACTCTCTCCTCTTGCCCCTCTCATCATCTTGTCATCCAGCTCTCCTTTTATCCCCAGCCTGCTTGTACCATTGTTTAGATGCTTTTAGCAGTGGATGTATTATTTATTTCTCCTCCAGTAGTCGTTGCCCTGCATGAATTGAGTCAGGGGCAGAAAAGGAGGAGGAGGAGAGAGGAAGGAGGGAAGGAGAGGAATAAAAGAGGCAGTGAGAGGGAGTGAGGCTGCGTGCTGTGCATCTCAAGTCAGCGTTGTTTTAAACACAGCTCACTCATGTTTATTCTGTTTGTGCTTCTAAGAGGGCTAACTCAAGATTTTGGCTTCCAATCAGGAATCAGACCCGGTCAGCTCTGCAGCCGTGCTGTGTGTCTACAATCATACTTTATCCCTCTTGTATTGTGTGTGAAGGGATCTATAATCATAGCTGCTAGTTGGATTGTGATTCTGCTTTAGCTTCTCTTTGGAATCCAGAAAACAAACTTTCCCCTTGAATTATTTATGCTCTCTTCGGCTCTCAGAGGAAAGTACATCAGTGAGAACATTTTGTACAGAGGTGGAAGAAGTATTCACGTCTTTTTACTGGAGTCAAAGTGCCAGTTAGACGTTCAATTACAGGCAAAATCCTGCAGTTAAGTAGAAGCAGGGAGGTAATATCAGCTAAATGTAGGAGATTTACAACATGTTCTAAATTTGCAGTAATTTGACAGATATTATTATATTAGAGCCCGACCGATTTATCGGTCAGCCGATAATATCGGCCGATATCAGCAAAACAAGTGACTATCGGTAATGACAAATTTTATTACAGATCTAAGCCGATATTTCTCGATTTATCCACCAGTCAAATAGTATTTCATTTGAGTTTCATTGTATTACACGAGCAGTTCTCTTTCACCAGGAGAGTGGTGTTTGAATTACAACAAGCATCATCACTCTCCAGCGTGTCAAACGGTGACGCACATCTGCTCAGTTACTTTCCAGCTGAGTGACCAACTTGTCTTCGTTTTATATCTTTTCCAAAAGTGTTTTATAACTGCATTTGAGGAATCAACGCAATAAATGTGTATATCTATATTAAGGCTGTTGAAATTAATCATTTAATCGATGCATCGCGATGCAGACGAGACGATTAATGCATCGATGCAGGGACAGGACGTAATCGATGCTGACCAGGGTCAGAAAAAAGCATCTGCTCACCTCTACTGTGAGGTAGAGTGTGTTTGTTTTGCGCAGCGTTGAGTGAGTTTGTTTTACCTCAACACACACAGTGGTGTGTAATGAAAGTAACGTAGGCTAACAGAGGGATTTGTGACAGAAAACAACGTAAATTGAGTCCCGGTCCTGGTCTTGCTGACTTTATGAGCAGAGTCAGCTGGTCCTGCAGGCTCAGACCACAGTGCTCCGCTGCAGGCTGAAACGGATTGACTCGGTGTCTCTTTAGCCGACCGCAGCTCGGGTTAGCATCTTCATCACAGGTAAAGGTGTGTTTAAACTGATGCCTCGCTGTCTTAAGTCCAGGATAACTAAAAGAAGGGGGCTGTGGCGGTGACTCGGGATAAAGTGAGCGGCTGTAAACACAGTTGACTCCCGACACAGCATCATCGAGAATCACCTCCACTAAAGCTGCGTTCGTTCGATGATAAACACTTTCTACTTCTGACAAGTTCTTCAAAATAAAAGTCCCCGGCCTACCTGTAGTTGTAGTGCTTTTAATGTGGAACATCCATATCAGGAAATGAGGTGTTTACAGCAGTAGCAACTTAACACAACTCGTCTGAAATAAAAAGGACAGAAACAAAACTAACCCTGAACAAAGCTCACAGCTAAAGACTACAACATCCTGAGAAGAGAACACACAGTGACTTAAAAACATAACACTGTCATCTAATAAACTAAACACACAAACACTTGTACTTTTTACCTATACTGTAGGCTACCTATATAATGTATTAATTTTAACTTACAATGTAAAGATATTGATAATGACATTGTTGTCTAAATCACTTTTTAAGTTATACAAAAGGAGTTCATATTTATAAGACTGTTCGTCTCTGAAATGTGCAGTAAAATAGAAAATTGAGGCTGCATCGTGATATCGAATCGTGAGACCGGTGAAGATGCACAGCTCTAATCTTTATCTATCTCTCTAAAGATTGGACATAGCTCAAAGGAAAATATCAGATGATATATTGGTATGGGATTTTTTCTCTTCCTAATATTGTTATCGGCCCTGAAAATCACATATCAGTCGGGCCCTAATTATATTATTGTTGTTATGTGTGTATCAGTGCTTAAGAGGCATTTTAGATGCTCTTCATTGAGCTATTGCTATTAACTACATTATATCTTCAAGTCCAGTGCTTTATCACCTGACACACCTCTGGATCTCTAATGGCTCTCAGGATAAAAGAGGAGAGAGGAAAAATATAAAAGTTCTGCTTCACTGAATGGATTCTATTTCTTACACTTTTTTTATTTCTTTTTGTGAATTATTAGTGAAGTTTTTCTCTTCGAGCCTCAAACAGAATTTAAATGAAACTTTCTCAGAAGATCAGAGAGGAAGTCTTTCTTTTTGAGGGACCCACTAACACCTTATCCACATCTGAAACAAGAACTCATTTTATATGACTTTTTCTGAAATGACTTGTCTTTAAAAAGGTTTTAAAACACAGGGTGCCGTGTCCAGTCAGTCCCACAACACCCATCACCCCCCACACGTGGAGAGGGAAAACAGAAAGGAGAGTCTGAGGATGTTAGAAGGAGAGCAGGGAAGGCAGAGAACGAGTGAAATTTACTTTTTTTTATGAATGTATCATATAGCTTTAGGTTATATCTCTATCTGAAAAGAAATCAAATATTTGTAAACTAAATCAGACGCGTAAATTCACAAACTTCCTGTTTCATCTCTGACTGCATGTACTATATGACAGAAAAATCATTAATATTGAATTAGTCTTAAATGTGGTGAGGGGGGAGTATGTTTTACTTTCAATGAATTCTGATTTAAGTTCATTTATTCACTCTGAGTTGACGTGTCCAGCATGTCATAAGCAGAGGACAGGACCACCCGCACGAACTCATACTTGTCCTGTTTGTGTTAAACTGAGTGACAGCACAGATGCTGTTGTCTTGTTCTAATCACTCTAAACTGTGTTAGAGTTGTAATTGCTTTATGACAGCGGCCTGACAGGAGTCTCTAATTGGCTGTTTTCCTGGACTTGTTTTGGTCTGCCAGCACGAAGGCTGATATTTGAGTTTGACAGATTTGAAGATTTTACACAAACACCAGTTTGTCCATCAGGAATATCTGTGACATTTAAAGATTTATTCATAAAACATTTAGAGGATGAACAATGACATATGCCTCTAATTAGAGATGCTGTGATACCAATTTAAATTCCCAGACTTGGGTGTTTGATGATAATGAATTGTACAAAATGATGCTATCATTTCATTCTAGAAAACTCGCAAAAACTTGACAGATTTTTGGAAAGTATTGACAGGGGTGTGTCCAGAGGCGTAGCAAATCAATGTGATTGGCCACCTGCAGGTGCCGCCCCAAAAATCTTAAACGGTGATTGGCTATTTGCCCTGTCAGAGGCAGGGCTTATCTTTGTTTTTTTTGCAGAAGGCTGCCAGTTGTTTTCTTTGCATATCAATGTAGCATATTTTATGTTGTTTGTACTTTGAAATTTTAAATGAACATCTACTTAATAAGAAAGACTGTGCATAGGAAAGTAAGTCACACTGTCTGACTTGCAATAAACAAACTGGCAATGTGTCGGGACCAAAAGTTTGACGGTGTAGGAGTTTCATGCACTTTTTTTCCAAGTACTTTGAATTGTGACTTTAAAACATATATTTCATATAAGATACGATTGGTGAGGTTGGAAAGGGTGATAAATGAATATTACACACATATACACACTTCAGGCCACCCCTGTACATGTCCAAGCCCCAGTCTGGACAAGCTCCTGAGTATCGGTGAACAACCTTGTGCTTGTTCAAGCTCAATTTTAACGCGTTTGAGGCTATACAATATATGTATGTCAGTGAGTCTTAAGTCGAGTGTGTTTTCAGGTTCATTCTCGCGCTCTTTAGATCGATAAGCAAAGCAGGATTTTTCTGCTGCACCTTTTAAAGCTGCAGCAGAGGCTAAGCAGTCTCAGGTGTGATGAAAAATGAATCTTACAGGCTTTGATTCACCTCGCATGATCTGTGTGTTTTTAGAACAAGTGGGCAGATTGCACGATGGCACGTTGCCTATTTTAGTGACATCTCACAACTCACTGCTGGCTGTCGCCTCTGTGCTGCATCACTGCCTGATGAGACTAAAATAGTGTCTGAGCCTGACCCCTTCCTTTGCAAAACAAACTCAAAATATTCACTTGGCAGAGGATTTAGAAAAGGTAATGCTGTGTGCTTTATTTTAATAAGAAGGAATGTAAGCCTTTCGCTGCTATGAGACTCTCGTCCTTCATCTGCTGAAAGCTGCAGACAGCCTCCTCTCAAACCAATAACCAGGACTTGAATTCTAATTGATTCAGGGGATTTAAAGTCATCTATATGACGTTTTAACATGCCTGAAAACACAAGACTTTGAAAAGGACTTGAAGCTGGAAAAAGTTAGTGTCTTTAAGGTTTATTGTCTTGTTCCCTGCAGTTGCTTTATTGCAGACACAACAGCAACAACAGTCACTGAACAGATGCTTATTCCTGCTGTTATATTCCTGCTGTTATATTCCTGCTGTTATACTTCTGCTGTTATACTTCTGCTGTTATACTTCCGAGTTCTTATTATCTGGTTTTGATGGCACAAGGCCGAGAACTCGATTATACAAGACATTTTCATAATCTTTACAAACATGCTGTGTTTAATTTGTTTTTGTGTATCTTGCATTTGATATTGATGCATGGTTTATTGGAGATATAAACACGTATCCAGACTCAAAAGTGCATGCTAATAAACCTTATGTTGATTAGAAAAAAAGTGACAAAGTATTGACAGATTGCACGCTTCATTTTGCTTAATGTGTCAGTATTGTTGGTGGAAACTGTTTCGACATATTGCAATACAAATAGTGGAAGTCCTCAAAACCCAAAAAGTACAAGTTAGACTTCAATGAGAAATCTCCATAATACGCCTTCATGTAAAGATTTGACAGTGCAGGTCAGTGTCAGTAAAGCTGACGCAGAGCCAGTTTAGCCAAAATGACAAGAAGATTTGTGCACTGGAACAGAAGAGTCATAAAGTGAGGAAACCTGCTCAGTTATATCTGTCCAAAGTTTTCCAACAAAAGCCGACATTAGCCTTCATCAGCTGCTTCATAGTCAACAGCAAGAATGTCCAAAGTTTAACCTTCAAAGGTCCAGTATGAAATTGGCAACAGCAAGTTAACTATTCCTCAGATAAGTTGTGTCTTTATTTGTATAATTTGATGATTAAATAGACATTTATTTTAGTATGTTATCAACAAAAACAAAATAAAACAGTAACCTGCGTTTCAGACGGTGTGGTGCTGGTGTAAAGTGTTGATAGAAATCTGCTGCCATCTAGTGGAGGTTTTCCAGAACAACATTCAGCTCACTCTTTCAAGTGCCCAAAAAAGTATTTATAATCAGCAGCTCTTCTAACATGACATTGAAGTAGTAAATAATATTCAGACACATAAGAGGCGGGCTTAAAGACAACTTTGGCCCCACTTTCAGAAAAAAATGTCCTTATGTTTTCTCTTTTGCTCATCCGGTGATTTATTTTTGCCTTTTTTTCGCCCACGCAGCTGTTCACTGCAACCTGAGCCAGAATGGCATCGACCACCAGATGTGCCCAGAGGACTTGACGTCACAGCTGGAGGAGGAGGAGGAGGAGTCTGTGGACGGGGGGCCCGTGCTGCTGGACGATGACAGCCCCACCTACCAGGACGTCAGCCCCCCCGTGTACCAGCGCCGCTCCCCTCCGCACCGCTCCGTCTCAGAGTCTGAGCTGTCACGGGTAAGGGAAACAAAAAAACAGAAGCACGTGTCTTGAGATAACACTTGTTATGAGTTGACGGTATACAAATAAAATTGAAATTGAAATATTATGCCAATGCAGAAGTGCAAAAATAGTGCAGCCCATCAAGCTGCAGAAGCAACGGAAACGCCCCTTTCTAAAAAAGTCAGTTTTTAAAGCAGAAATTAACGTGTTTACAGCTTTTTTTTTTTTTTAAATGGAATTGGTCTGATCAGGTCAGTCGTTAGGTTGACTAAAAGTTAGGGTGAGACAGGATTCTCAGCATGGTGTCCGTCATCAATGGGACTCCCAGCGCCCCCTGCTGGAACAGAGGGGTGACGACACTCAGGCTACATCCATTAATATTTACACTCTGTGGTTTAAAAGCATCAAGTTAAGTTGTTTAACTGAGACAAAAATGGCCGAATAAGTTTGACATTTTCCGATGTAGGACTATTATCAATGTGACTGAACTGTTAGCTGTAAAACAGACCCAGGGCATTAAAGATGATCACTGATTGGTAGTCTTGTCTTTGTCTATCTGAGACATGTAGATCTAATGTATACTCTACTCGTAGCTCAGGTTTGGTCCTGAGAGAAATACTAGACTCTTCTGCCTCAAAATACTTAGTTTGTTTTGTTTTTGTAATGCTAATTTGGGTAGCTAACACAGTTTATTATCCCATTACTGTCTGTATAAACCAAACTTAAAAGCTGAAAGACATTAAATATTTTAACCAGTTTTTTTTGTTTGTTTTGTTTTTACGACCAAATACTCGTTTAAGTATCATTGTTCAGTGACAACTAGCAAATGTTAGCATGTGTACCTAAAGTGGGAGCGTACCTATGTTCCCACATTTTCTTTTTCATAAATTTGTATCAGATTTTTTCCCCCTTTCTCCCAATTTGGTAGCCAACCTGTTATCCAGTAGCAATGGACTACAGATGGAATGTAGCTTTTAGCTCAATCTGGTGCGTCCATCTCTTTGTTTAGTGCAAACATTTAATGTAAGTGTACATTGTCATTTTAAATAAACAAACTAAACTAAGTAGCACAGAGGCCTCACATCGACTAGCTTCCGGTCAGATTAGTCGAGTGAAGCGCAGCAAACTGGACGCAAAACCATAGTTTGCAGTGCATCATTACCTCTGGAGAGCCGGGTTGGTGTAAGTGTGCCTCTTATAGGCTACAAGAAACAGACATAGCCACTGTGACATCAACCATTGGTTTAAATGCTATAATGTTTTAAAGCCCCAAGTTTGGCATTTTAGCTTTTTGCCATCTTGGTTTAGTGTTTTCATTGTTAACATATTAGCATTTAGCATTTGTTTCAACACACTGCTGTGAACTCCTAAACAGTGGAGCTAGCATGACTGTAGACGTTTGTTAATGTTTCTGTATCAATCACATTGAAAGAGTAACGTCAGACTGAGGGCCTGAGCTGGTTTTAATGTGTATGAAACACTTTTCCTGGGTATTAAATTGATGGTGAAACATTCACAAAACACTTCCTGTAATGCATTGTCAGATGAATGCCTGTCACTCAACAGCCCACTTACGTAGAATAATCCTTTTTCAGAACAAAGACGTGAACAGAGAACAAACAGAGACGAGCTGTTTCTGCTCTTCTTCAGTGTTTCTGATAATAGATCAAAGGAGCCGTCAGCAGCTATGCAGAGGACACTCTTTACTTCCTGTCCAGAAATAGACTGTGGTTGGGACGGTGGGAGGAGTTCTGCACACACACACACACACACACACACACACACACACTCACACACTCTGAAAAACACTTTCATATTCTCTTTTTTTCGCCGTAAAATCTGCGGTAATCAGCTGTCAATCAAGCGAGTCAGACAGAGTCCTCTGTGTAAACCCGGCCTGAGATTTTGAAACACCAGACAGACAGGCCGGGGTTCAATTAGTGAGAACACACACACAGACACACACACACACACACACACACACACACACACACACACACACACACACACACACACACACACACACACACACATGCAGTTTGAGTAAGCAGATCTGCTCTGTCTGTAGTGACTTAAAAACTGTGACTTTATGTGATTCTGTGGTTACATAATACCCCCCAGTATCTATAACATAGCTTTCCATGCTGTGTGGCGTTTGCAGACATCATCGTGTCATTTTACACCACAACATCGTTCTGTTTGAACCAGCAGCTAGTTCTGAATTGCATCAGAGACCTGGAGGACGTTCGGTATTAACTGAAATAATCAGACTGTCTAAGCTTTCAGTCTCAGTGTTTTTGTCGCTGGATTGCAAATTGAGAACAAGTTTTGTCTCTTTGGGGACAAATTCAAAAGATCAAATGCAAAAAGAGTACAACGTTATAGGGTGCTGATCTGATCTGTTTTGCAACACAGCCACAGGAAAGAAGGTATTCATTCTAACTTATATTGTGTTTGAGCTTTGTTGAGAACTGGAGGTTTGCAGCATCTGAGATACTAATGTTAGCGTTAAGTAAAAGGTATCAAGGAGTGACAACTTTTACAGCTTTCTTTGTATTTTTACAAGTCAAACAAACCTTGTAGGACTCCTCATGATATTGTTTACTTGCCACCTCATGTACGGCTAGATATAGAATAGAATTACTTTATTGATCCCAAACTGGGAAATTGTGGTGTTACAGCAGCAGGTTATCCAAACACACAATATGAGCAAAAAAAACACAACATAATATTAAATACAAAGTAAATAAGCACTAAAAATATCAAAACTAAGAATGGGAATATATACAACCAGGATTTAACTAAGCATTACTAGTCTTAATTAAAAAAAGATTAAATACAACATATCCTTGCAACGAGTTTCTGGTATTCAAAACGAGACAGCTAGCTTACAGTTTCCTCCAATAAGCACAAGGCGTAACTTCTCATGATGATGATGCTAGATATTCATAGACTTAATTTAAATGTTCTCTGACAAACTCAAGTCACACTTTGTCTTTTCCCCTATCACCAAATAAAAACAGAACATGGAACTTATGAACACGTAGTATCCAAGGCAACGATGCTGAAAGATAATTTTGCAGCAGTAGTCTTTACTCCTCAACGCTGAACTGGCTCTGAGGGAAATCAAATCCTATCATGCAGGTGCTCTGAAATAACCAGCAGGGGGCGGTATCAACACAAAACTTAATTCAACTGCATTGAATTTACTTTGCAGAACAGAACATTACCCTGTATGTATTTTAGGGATATAATACTGATGATATGGAACTGAAATGAATCTCATAACTGGACGGGGTATCAGTTTAAAACGAGGCAGCTCATTGGCTTATATAAGTTCCTGTAAAGTTTTTCTTCATAAGGGAGACAGCTGACTCATTGGCGCAGGGATCCCACATTACTTTATGCATTTTTTATTCTTGTTTTGTTTTTGTATTTTTTTTTTTAATGCCAAAGAAAAATCAAAACACATAACTCGCCCTCAGGATACTCACACTCTCACTGAAACACTCACACACACTTTAATGCCTAAGGAGGGTCTACAAATAACTGATTCATTAACCTGAATCGCACGTCAAGGGAACGACAGCGTACATATTATTGCATGTTGTCCACTTGTGATGCAAGCAAATGCACGCTGTCAATAACTGACATGCTCAAAACAAACCAGTAAAAATCGAAATGTTGCAAAATAGACCCCTAGATTCCCTCGTGTGTCGACATCTCGAGGATGAATTTGCAATTTCTCCATCTCCATCTGCATCACGATTCTGTTCTTCGGTGGAGTTGTTTTCTTCCAGTGTTTGAGAATGACTTCCTTTAATACTGTGGCCATCAACAGATCAGTGTGAATATGTCTGCAGATGCAAACCAGTCCCTAAGTTAACTTGACATTAGTAGTAATCATTTATTTCGGTCACAAGAAAAAACAAAAACATTTTGACTCAAAAGGTTTAGACTGAAGCTTTATCTTATTACACCTCCCCTTATTACAAGTCTTATTATTTAAGACACTACTAGTTTGGTTACAAAAAAAACAAAACATATCAGAACAAAAAACTAATGAAACAAAACAGAAGTCACACTCACAAAAAATAATCAAACCGACCTTTTATATTTTATTAAACACCTTTTTTTTTTTTTTTTTTTTAAACAATTAGTAAGAAGACCTTTATAAACAAAAACTTGAGGACCCAGAAGAGAGTGTGCGTCGGTTTCATCTCAGTTAGTCTCATCAGCAGTGTTTATTTTATTTTTTTAATACAGGATTAAAGTTGAATTCTCCGTCTGGCTGGATTTGTAATGAAGCCGAGGCTCAGAGGTAGAATAAAAACATTGTATTAACACTCAGTGGACAGCTTCACCATCCATAGAGAATCAACTCATTTCAGACGTAATTAATATGAAGCCCAGGTGAATAAGTCTGCTTTGGTGTTAACACATCCTGCAGAGCGCCGCGGAGCCTTTACAATCCCGAGGTCAGGGTCTGTTATTAAACGCTCTAATGTTCTGTGTTTGATGAGCCTGAGCGACGTTAACAGAGGCGCCTTGATATGAAGGCTTATGAATTTAACAAAGTTAGCATGGCACACACACACACACACACACACACACACACACACACACACACACACACACACACACACACACATATCTCGGTTTCATCCCTATTCCTGAATGTTACAAACTAATTAATACGGGGAATTTTCATCTCCTGCCAGCTCAGGCCGATGAAACGAGGCAGGGAGTGAGGAGAGAGAGAGAGAGACCGAGAGGGAGGAGGAGTGAAAAGAGAGAAAAGAGTGAGAGAGAGAGAAAGGGAAACATTAAGGGATGAGAGGAAGTAGAGAGAGAGAGAGGTGGGGAGAAAGGGAGGCAAAGCAGGAAGAGGGGAGAGAAAGGGAGGGAGGCAGAACGGAGAGTGATGCGAAAGGGAGGGAGGGAGAAAGAGGTACAGGGAGAAGAGAGAGGGAGAGAGAGCAAGGCAGGAAGAGAGAGGGAAAGGCAGTGTGGGAGGAGAGAAGGAGGAAGAGGGGAGAGAAAGGGAGGGAGAATTGAGAGTGATGCGCAAGGAGAGGGAGGAAGAGAGGAAGGAAAGGGAGTTAGTGAGAAATTGGGGCAGATAGAAAAAGTGAGGGTGAATAGAGGGAGAGAGAAATCAAGGCAGGTAGAGGCGAGGGAGGGAGGGAGAAAGGGGAAGTTAGGGAGAAAGAGGTACAGGGAGAGAAAGCAAGGCAGGAAGAGGGGAGAGAGAGGGAAAGGCAGTGTGGGAGGAGAGAAGAGAGAGAAGGAGGAAGTGAGGAGATGAGGAGAGGGAGGAAGAAAAGGGAGTTAGTGTAGAAAGGAAAGAGAAACGGTGCAGGGAGAATAGAGATAGGAGGAGAGAGGAGAGGAAAGAAGTAGGGAGAAAGGAAAGAGGAAGTGAGGCAGAGAAAGAGGTACAGGGAGAAAAGAGCGGGGATAGAAATCAAGGCAGGAAGAGGGGAGAGAGGAGAGAAGAGCATAGGAGGGAGGGAGAAAGCTGTTGATTAGCCATGCGGGGCTGATAGAGCTGACCACACTGAGCTCCGTGTCACTACAGACTTTCACTCCATCAACACGACATTAATGACAGTCGTCCTCATCCTCCTCCGCTCAGCACTTTTTTTTTTGTCAAGTCACACTAAAAAGAAAAAAAAAACATTGGTTGCAGTTTTCAGTTGTGACACTAGAGGGCGGTATGTCACAGTAAATCTCACTGACTCAGCGTGTCAGCAAGTTCATTATGAAGGGAAAGGGACCACTGCTGAATGCAACGCCGACGTTTCCCTGATATAAAGTAACTAGATTAGGATTTTGAGAAATGTTTAAAAGATTTTCCTGCACGGTAACATTTGATTTAACCCCAGAATTAACCTCCTATTATACATTTTTAAAGTGTTTACCAGAGTTTTTATAACGTTATCTCCTCCTGTGAAGCTTATATAACCTCATGCTGATATTGACCGACAGACAGACCGATGGATTTATATTCCTGAGGGAAATTCAAATACACAAATACATGCAATGATATAGAATAATGTAGCAGAAGTTATTTTTTTAAAATGCTGTAGGCCTACATGAATGAACTGTTGTCCTTATGCAACTATAAGTTAAAATCCAACCATTTAATCATGATACTGCTTGGAGAGTGGGGTGGTTGAAGTTAACAAAT
Source organism: Labrus bergylta (assembly GCF_963930695.1). NCBI lineage: Eukaryota > Metazoa > Chordata > Actinopteri > Labriformes > Labridae > Labrus > Labrus bergylta. Next base: position 2,471,314 of record NC_089213.1, on the reverse strand, counting down.
GCACAACATGTCACTTTGCACATAAGACATTAACTAATCATTCCAACCTCACAGCTCTTTGCTTCCTTTAGTATTTCTCTCCTATTAGTCCAGGGTCTCTCTGCTCCCATGCCGTCTCTTTAAGTTCTGTTACGGTCTGGAAACCTTTTGTCTCCTTTGCTTATAGAACAGCTGAGTTGGATTTTTGAGGTCAATTAAAAAGAAATATTCACAAGAGAATCTGCATTTTTTTAGCCTTGCAATGAGCCCTGTTTGTGTATAAAGTGAGGGGTTCCTCTTCTGCAGAGCCCAACAAGTCGCTCTGTCACACTTCTACGGTGGCTCACAACAGACTAAACAAAGACTTGGCTCCAAAGAGAGACGATCCTGTTCCTCCAAGTTTTGCCACCTTGACTTCCCCTACACAAGTGGAGAAGGACCCAATATAGTTTTCTCTAATCAGCATTTTTGTAGCAAAATCGGCTTCTCAGTGCTCCTTTCCAAAAAATAATTTCAATGAATACAGGTTAAGTCATCCATCCATCATCAATACCGCTTTTCCCGCTCGGGGTCGCAGGGGGCTGGCGCTGATCCCAGCTGTCATTGGGCGAGGGGCGGGGTTACACCCTGGACTGTTCACCAGTCAATCACAGGGCTGACAAACAACCAGCCACACTCACATTCACACCTAATGTACCGTCAATTTAGAGTCACCACTGAACCTAATGAGCACGTCTTTGTACTGTGGGAGGAAGCCGCAGACCCCGGAGAGAACCCTCGCATGCACGTGGTGAACATGCAAACTCCAAACAGAGGGGGGGATTCAAACCAGGAACCCAACAGAGGTGGACCACTGCACCACTGTGCAGCCAGGTCTAGTCATGAAAAATGGAAATATTTTTATCATGAAGGCTTATTTATTTTTACCTGGAATGATAACAATAATTATAATGTAATTTGCATTTCAAGCAAATCTCAACGGAGTGCTACAGAATTAAAACGGGAGCATAAAAACAGCAAATAAGAGCAAGTGATGTTAAGAAAAAGCTTATTTAAAGAGTATTGTGTTCAGTCATAGCTCTGAAGGAGGCAGCAGTCTGTAGAGCCCTCTGGTGGTCAGGGAGAGCATTACACAAACGTGTGGTGGCAGAGTAAAAGGCCTGATCCTCCATAGAGCAGAGGTAAATCTTGGGGGTCGGAGATGGTGGGTGTGAGCAGAGCGGAGGTTTCTTGTGACATTTTGTGGGGTGAGCAGTTCTTGGAGGTAGGGAGGGAGGGGGCGTTGCTGTTGTCCGTGTTTCATTGATGGCTTAGTAATGAGATTTTGTACTCGATCCTCATCGAGACAGGAAGCCAGTGTCGTGATCGCAGGATGGGTGGGATGAGTTTGTGTTCCGGCATTCTCATCAGGATCCGAGCAGCGGATCTTTTGAACGTATTGGAGCTTCTTTACGCTCTTAGGGATCCCGAGGAGGAGACACAGGCGTGGACTTGTTTTTCTGCATCTTTGAGGAGGGGTGATGGATGGTTTTAAGATTAAGATTAAGATTTACTTTATTGAACCCGCAAGGGGAAATTCTGTTTTCAGTTCCATTGAGATCAAAAATTCCCTTTTTAAAAAGAGAAACCTGGCCAATGTTTTAAGTATTTCTACACATTTTGTTTTTATTTCATCTGTTGATATAGATTTATATAAAATTGAACTTGTTTTTTGTATCAATAATTCCAATAAAGGACTATGTATGGACTAGACATGTCACGACCCCTCTTTTGACAGCCTGCGACCCCCACATTGGGAACCACTGACTTAAATGTCTTCTTGTAATTTATGTACTACATTTTATTCTGATCACCGGCCTGTCTTAAAAACATCTACACAGAAATGCTCGTTTGCAAAACATGTTCTCCTAAATCACACCCCTAGTCTCTCTATATCTCATATAAGACCTGAGCCTGCCCCCTTCCTCTGACGCCTCGTTTTGTCGGGTGTCTCCAAACATGATTGAACAATGAACCTGGGATTGTATTGGACATAACCATGTTTCATCTGACAAACCGTACAGCTGCCAGTGAACGCTGCTGCACAGCTGTAACGCCTCTGCTGCAGCTCTCGTGCTGTCAAAGACCTATTGACTATTTCTTCCACCCCTTGTTTGTATTTTTGCTCGATAACTGAATCCCGCACACTCCTTTTTGTCTGGGGAAATATCCGAGGTTGAGGTTGAATTTCTGTTGGTATTTCTGTGAAGTAAACAAAAAGTTTGAAAAACAGAGGATTTTCTTTTCTTTTCTTTTTTTGACATTGCTTTATATTGCCTTGGTGACGAGTTTGAGACTAAACACAGGGGAATTATCGGGAGAAAGCCATGCCATTATACGTGCTAATTGCTGCAGCAGTTAACATATTTTAATTGAGTGTGAAGCCATTTGACCTCGACAATCAGCCTCATAACAATCCTGAGCCAAATGAAAAATCTCTCCTCGGAAAAAACAACCTCCTCGCTGCCAAAATCTGCTCTCTCAGTCACATGGTGTTTGCTCTCTAACGCCTCGCGGTGCTTTCAATTCCCAGCTCTTTCTGCATTCCAATATTGTCTCCACAAAAAGGGGGGGGGGGGGTCCATGTGATTGCCTCTTGATTAATTTAGCCGAGTGCATTCACACTGGATCTTTAAATGCTTATCAGTGCTGGCGCGATTACATGCTTCATTATGTAAGTAATAGTTTTCCACTGTGAGTCGCTAATGCGCGCGTGTGGATGTTTATTCCCCCCACTCTGTTTCACACTCCACTTGTGTGTGTTTTTACTTTTTTTTTTTATCCAACCACCACACACACCCCACATGCTTTATCTCTCATCTTTTTAATTTTTGAGGTCGTCCTTGCTCTGTTGCTAAGGTAACATGGAGGAAACTAGGAGAGCTCTACTGGGCTTTCAGATATCAATTAGAGCCAAGGACGACTGGTGCTTGCACTGAACGGCACACATGATGATTGTACCCTTCATCAGTGAGTGTGTGCGTTCATTCTTGGTGTGTTTCTTGCGGGAATGCATATGTGTGTATATGTTTCCAGACAAAATCCCACTTAGAAATAAAGCAGGCTTCTCCCTCTCTACCCCCTCTGCTGCTGTCACTCCATTCCCTAATTGGCCCCGGAGTCTCTCTTGAACGCATCTTTCTTTGAGTGTGATTCTACTTCTGTTCTCTTCTCCTTGCTGTTTTTTTCTTCTCCTCCGCCCCTTTTTGGATCCGTTTGCAAAAAAAGAAAAAAAAAGGCACCGGCTCACCTATTGTGCCGGATCCTAAGAAAACACAGCTACGGGGCTAAATCAGTGCCGAATGTAAAACACAGATGGTCATTGACTCACAAATGGGTTCACTGAAAATGAGCCCACTTATTTTTTCTTCTTCTCTCTTTCTTGTTATTTCTCTGCCTCATCTGTCAGTACAGCCTCCTCTTCTACTACTTCTTCTCTCCCAAACTTACCTTCTCGCTCTCTCTCTCTCTCTCTCTCTCTCGCTCCCTCTCTCTCGTTGCCTCGGGCCTCCAGTCGGGGTTAATTAGCATCGAGCAGAGCTGTGTTTAATGGTTAATGTGTTTTTTTTTTTTGTTTTTTTTGCGATACCTCTACCCTCCTCTCCCTGCAGATTCCGCCTGCGAAGCGATTGCATTAAGCGCCTCACCCGCCCGCCTATACCTGCCTGCGTGCTTTGGTCCGTCTGTCACTTCGCCTACCTGCAGAGGATACTCACCGCATGCCAAAAAAAAAAAAAAAAAAACCTGTGCATCTACATCCTTCCCCAATTTCTCCTTTCTCTTAAGCATGGTAGATGCAGATCGGGTGGGAAGGAGAAAGTGAGGCAGCAGTGCCATATAATAAGAAACAGGTGATGGAGAGAGAGAGAGGAGAAGGTGAAGATGAGATGTGAGGAGAGGAAGTGAGAAAGACAATGTGATAGATCTGACAGGGACCGGGCGAGATTGAATACGGGGGAGAGATGAGAGATGATGGTACAGGAGAGGGGAGGGGAGGGGGGGAGAGAGAGAGAGGAGGAGGCAAAAGCAGAGGGAAAAATTCTGCCACTACCTGTTATTCCTCTCTCTCTGTACCTCTGTGGTTGGAGAGGAGGAAGAAGAGACCTCCATTGCTATGCCGAGCCACACGGCAGCAGGAGAGGAGAGGAGAGGAGAGGAGAGGAGAGCAGCGGGCTGGAGTGGAGGGGAGTGGACGTGAAATTTTAATCACCTCTCTCTCTCTGTTTGTAATTTTTAGAAGCCCCTCAATCAAAATCAAAAAGCACTGGCAGCACTTTCAAGAGGGATCCTCTGGCAGGCGGCTGTGCTGCCTGCTGCTCGAGGACTTAAAGTAGAACAACATCTTACAGCCCGAGTACAGTCACATGAAGATATGTGCATGTTTGAATATTACACTTGGTATTTATTTCAAATAGGGACAGTGCATAAACATGTAAATATACCATATTATAGTCATAGGCTCATTTCCATGTAGTCCCCCAGCAGCAAAAAAAAATAGGACATAAAACCTCGTGAAACACAGGGAGGGCATCAACAAGCAGAAAACAAACGAGGATATATGAACTCCACATTAGTTGACAGAGACGCGTCTATAACAATATGCTCGAAACAAACCAGCTCTAAAGTGACTGTCTGAGTTAAAGTGCATCAAGCGTGAGGGGACGAGAGGTAGAGTGCTTGAGTGCTGGTGTATTGGGCATCATTACAATGTGCTGGTGTAAATTGCACATTTGCCCAAAAACCAAGTAAGAACCTGCAGTCACATCAAGACAGAAAGGGAATGTATGTGACACAGGATCGCTCTCTCTCTTGCTTTATTTCTTTTTGTGATTCACTAGTAAAGAGGTCATATTCTGCCCTTTTTGGGGTTCATATATTTAATCTATGTACCTACTAAAGTATGTTCACAATAGCTAAAGTTATAAAAAAGTGTCTGTTTTCATGCACCGGCTCTCTTCTGACTCTCTCTCTAAGGCTCTGAAGTGCCCACGTTCAGAGTCCCCATGTGTGCCAAGTCTGATCTGATTGGTCGGCCTGTCGGCTCTGCCGTAATTGGTCAGTCACTCAGCACGGTTCTCGGAAATGTCCCGCCCCTTTTACCATATTGGGAATGCAACCATTTGGCTCAGAGGACCGAGCAAAAACATTAGCACCTTAGCACTACTGTGCTACCGCAGGCTACGGCATATCGTGGACGTGCTACAGAAGTTTATGGGCGTGCAACATGAGCTGCTGGGCCACAACGAGCCAATGGGCTTAGATTAGTGATCTCACACTGACAAGACGTCACACTGGCAAATCTTTATCGAGGGGGGCTAGAACCGAGCGTTACATGCAGCTAATGCTACAGCTAACAGGAGGACGTAGGAGAAGCTGCGTTTACGTGGACTTTGAATTTTTGCACATAGATGTGTCTAAACATGCACAGGACACTTGGAAAACACACTAAAGAGCAGATAAAACCAGAAAAAGAAGAATATGGGACCTTTAAAATTGAGCAATTAGAACACCAGGGTTTTTGTATTTTTATTTTATCTCTTACATTTTATTTATTTTTCTCTTGCTGAATTCTGTGGTAGTGGTATGTGTACATCCCTCTTTTATGTATGTCTCTGCATATTCATGTATATGTGTGCATGTTACAAGTATAGAAAAACTTGATTGGTTTTCCTTCGTTTGTCTTTTATAGCCCTTCTGTATAATGTGCTAAAGTTACCTCAGATACATCCTGTGTTTATTTCTTTTTGTAACTCGTTGAACGGCCGAGCTCGGTTTGTGTCCTAGTTGTCTCCTTTTCTTTGTTTTAGTTTTTAGTTTGTTTTTTTACTCTTATTTTACTGAAGAACCCGTCAAACATATATCTGTATGTCTCAAAAGTCAATAAAGAAAAAGTTTTGAAAAAAAAAATTGAGCAATTAGTCCCAATTAAAAAATGTTAATCATTCGACAGCCCTAATATACATGTGTATATATATTAGTTTTTTTTACTCTTTTCTGACAACAATTTCTGAACACAAAACCAGGAAACACAAATCCACAATAACAGAAATCAGCTGTCCTTCACAACTCTATTCTTGTCTTGTTTTTGTCATGTTTTCATGTTGGGTTGTTTTGCTGCTAAAGATGAGCAACCTGTCAACGAAGGCTGCTTGAAATAATGAAAGACACATTTTGAAAAATGATATATGTTCACAGAGAAAAACATGCAACCTGCTTGTCAGACCTGAATCATTTGTGCAATATTATTTGAAAAATGAAATGCAAACAAAACCATTTCATGCATATAGTTATTCCCAAACTCCCCACGGCATCCAAGATTGATCTGAATGTCCATTGTCAGTCTAGAGAGTCTGACTGTATAAATAACTCATTGCTGACCTTACCGACTTTGACTTATGTGTCTTATCGTACTTTAAAAGATGAATTCTTTATTGATACTTGAAGGAAAATGTCAAACAGCCACCAGTTAATATTGTATGACCAAATCAGTCGGGTGGAAGGTGTCACATGAATTCACTCTGACCTGTGGGAGTGTGAAGTCCTCAGCACATTGACTGGAAAGTGGAAGTTTTAATAATACATGTAGGCTACATATATCAGGCTGCCATAAGCAACAACATGCTCACCAAAGATGGGACTTACACAACTGCCTGAGTTTATACAAGCTGTGTTTTAATGTGAAAGTAGAAGTAGTGTTATGACAGGTGATGAAATGTTTCTAAATCTGAGTTTTGGTTTCTTTCAGCCAGGACATGTGAAGCTGTCTAAGCCCGTGGCGCTGTGGACCCAACAGGATGTGTGTAAATGGCTGAAGAAACACTGTCCCAACCAGCACCAGATCTACAGCGACTCCTTCAAACAGCACGACATCACAGGTACTCCTAATGCACCTTCACCGACGGGTACAGAGGCCGTCCATATCTATTTACTCTGAAGCTAATGCCAGACTTTCACTGAACGCCATTTCAAGCAATTTCAAAAATCACTGGCACATTTCTTAAGTCGTAAAACGTAAGTCATAAAATCATGAGCGAGTTGCCAGAGTTAGGGTGCGCTCCCCAGTGATCTCTGTCGTTTGGTTTCATAAAGCTCAAACCGAACCATCAATCTGAAGTCAAGGCCTCAAGGTCTCTTTCTCGTCTTGGTGTTACGATAAAATAAAACGTGTTTAATATTATCGCTTTACTCTTGTCTTATGCAATCGTCTTGTTCAATGACGTGGCCATTTTCATGGGGCGCACGCACTAACCACTGCGTCACCATCGCCCCCAAAGCTGCAAACTTTTAAACATGGCGGGGAGTCAAGGGAGCATTTCTGAATCCACTCCCTACATGTACCCCCTCTTCCTACACTCTTCCACTCCGTTTGTGTGATCCAGTGGAGAATCTGTCTCATTGAGCGCCGTTCAAAAACCTCTAAGTGCGCAGAGGGAGTGTGTGTTGTTCAACCCTCCAACAGCGAGCCTGCACCTATGAACAGGTGGAAACACCTTTTTGATTGTTGGTCATGGGAGAAGCTCTGTACAGAAAAGTTCCGCGCTATCGCTATCGCCCACGCAAATTTCAACGCCTCTAAGTAAGAAAAGAAAACGATGTTTTGACACCAAGAAGTGTCTGAGTTTAATACTCATCCTGACTTTGTTCTCGTTGATTCCATAGTGTTTAAATGGAATATGAGAAACCAGGTTTTTACACATCGTATACATCTTGCATTCCAACTTTTCATATCGATAAGAAGTCGATAGTTTCTTTAAAATCAGTAAATGTACATATTCATTATCACATATTCTCACCTCATGTGAGAAGTAGGGTCATGTTCTTCTGGACTCAGTTCGACATCTTCTGCAACTTGTTTTGTCGCCCCCTGCTGGCCATTGGGAAGTATGCACAGAATTAAAACATCACGATATACTCTGAAATACCGTCGATGTTACAGTCAGACGAAGTTGAACACAAAACTGAAGTGTTGCATCTCTGCAGACAAAACAGTGTTTTTTGAGCTCCAGTTTTCAGAAAAACCTCGGAGCGTCACGCCTCATCTCTTCCCTCACATCGCTGCTGCATCACTCATTTCTCATCCTTGATGAAAGCCTGATCACATTTATAACATCCCAGGTGCTGCTCTGCACCCTCTGCCTGCCACCTGCAGAACAGCCACCCGGCCTACCCGTCTGTCCATCCTTCGCCCTTCCGCTGTCAAGCGTCGCCCCTGACAACAGTCGCGACGTCAATCACTCCCCCTAACGAGGCTCCTCAAGGTCACCCAGAGCTAACGACGCTCTGATCAGCATGGTAACAGACGAGCGCTAATTGCCGTGCTCTCTGCCGTCTAGAGCACGACTGATCACATTAATATGTTTGTTTGTTGTCCGTGGAGGACCTCTCTCCGACTCGGCGGCCGGCCGGCTGGCAGGATGAATTGCTTGGCGATCACGATGAGCAGCGTTATGACTCATGTTTCCTGTTTTACCCTTTGATGTAATTTGACTGTTTTCATGTTTGCACTGAAGGTTTTTTTTTTTTTTTTTTTTGCTAAAGCATCTTGTGTTTAATGGCCTGAAAATATGAATCTTGCAGCTCCACTGCTCAAAGTCGCACATATATCTCCTCAGCAGGACTAAAGAGGGTCCTGGAGATTACCCACAATTCATTGCATGCTTTCTGAACTGCTGCCACTTTTAAATCCATCTCAGTTTTTTTTCATTATATAAACTTTGATTACCATTTTTGTCATTTTACCAATCAGAACTCTCCAAAGTGTAGAGTAAAGAAACTCAGCTGACAACTAACAGATTAAAAGGAATACAACTCTGACACAGAAATGACAACATTTATAGAATAAAATAATGAACAAAGACAAACATACAATTATTAACCAAAGCAAAATTTAACCTAAACATACTGAAGCCAAAATAGCCCGGTGAGGGACGCTGACATACTGTGTTGGTGACATCACTCAGAGCAAGACTCAAGAAGCAGCATTCCCTTGTTAGCTTTTTTTGGAAGGCATCCTGCGACCCCCTTCTTGGTGGCCTTCGACTCCCCGGCTGGGGTCGTCTGACACTGATAGACGATGATTGCTGATGGGTTCAGAGATTGACATTGATGAGGCTGAACTTATGACCTATACTGCAGCCAAGTCAGCAGGGGGAGCTCCAAATGTTTTTGGCTTCACTTTTGGGAAGCTGTCATGTCGTCCATATCTTGTTGAAACATTTTTATCTTATTTTATTATTCTATGGTTCAACAAAAGCACTGTTTTGTTAGCTAATTTTGCAGTTTGTTTTTATTGATCAAATGCAAAATATATCACTTTCAGAAACAATTTATTTTTGAAAAGACACAACAGACTTATTCCCCTCTTGTGCGTGAAGTATTTGTTATTAGATAAATGAGAAAATATGTCAGGTGAAGTCATCCGGTCATTCATTTGGGTTGTATTTTCTCATGATCTATTGCAGTAAAAATGAACTTTAAAGTTTATCCTCTCTGTTATTCTAACAAGCCTAATGTGTTCAGTTCTGCCTGTAAACAGATTGTGTTTTCTCTTGTTAGTCTGTCTGTGATTAAACCATTAGAACTTAGCTTCCTAATGGTGTATTAACTTAATGACCTGTGTTTGTTAATATGCTTTCATTATTTCTACCGGATCATACAAGAGAGGCAAGGGTTAACCAAATATGCATGCGCATACATTACACACACATACACACACTCACACACATGCGCTTTCCATACCGGCTCCATTAAGGCGATGATGACATGCACACAAAAAAAAAACCCTGCGAGTAATTCAGTTTGTCTTCACATCGAGCATTAATTAACAGAAGCCAATTAAAACAGGCCGAGCCACAGCGATTGGGCTCACGAGGCAATTTGCATCCCAATCAATCTTTGGAATATTATGCAGATATTTTTTTTTTCTGTTCCTACAGCCTATTAGAATAAACAAGCTGGGAAACAAATGATGAATGGAATAATGGAGTGAAACAATCATGCGAAGACAAACAAACAATGAGTATGAATACATTTAGGAGAGCGTGCATGAGAGTGTCTATTTGTTCAGTGTGCTTGTCATTATGGTTAGGACCCTTAAAGATTGTGTGTGTGTGTGTGTGTGTGTGTATTTGCATGAATAGGCCTGATATTCTCCACACCATAGCGTGTCTTTACTGTATTTCCCTTCAGATCCATCCGTTACACGGACCACTCGAGCCTCTTTTCTTCGCCTGCCAGCGGTGCTCAATCTCACTTGTCTCTGCGATGTAGTCATCCCTTCATAAAGTAGCAAATCAATAAGTGCTCTCTATTCGCAGATCATAATTCAAACAGGCGTTTTGTGTCCTCCCCTCCTTTGACATAAAAACAGCAGCGAGGGAAATGCAATTTTTTTTACTGCGTTTAGGGCACCGGTGCGACATTTTTTTAATGCACAACGACTTGAGTATGCAGCAGCTGCCTCCCCGCGCGGCTCCTCAACCCTCAGCCAAAGAAATCAATGTTTCCCATCCTCCCCTCAGCCGACGCTGCCAAGACAGCCTCACGCTCCTTCAATCTTTTACCTCCCACCCCCAGCAGAGACAGCGCCCAATTTGCCTTTAACACCCAGCTGCCATTAAAAATGCATTAAAGCATATTAGGGCATAATTAGATATTAGTCCCTAATCCGTTGTAATTACAAGGACGGAGCTCTTTTGGTTGGGAGAATAGCCCTGCAAGATAAATTAGCTAAACACACAATTTCCGATACCTATGGATGTAATCAGTGCGCGAGGTGTGATGACATAGGTAATCAAAAGAAGGAGAGAGGGAGGGAGGGAGGGAAAATAAGGTGAGTCATTATTAAGTTATATTTTCTGTCAGAAAAGGCCATTACATCAGAGGGTGGAAATGCAGAGAGTCTCTAAAGGCACACAGAGAGTGAATTACATGCAGCTGTAGAGGCTGGCTGCAGGGCCGGGTTTAGAAACTTTTAAACTGGTAAAAAAACAAAAAAAAAAGTGTAAAGTCTGAGTTGTTAGGCTCCGGTTCTTCGCACAAAAAAAAGCTCATTATTAATAGCGACATTCTTATTCCCCACATCAACAGCTGCATACTCTAATATGAAATAATCTCCACAAAAACATGCGATTTGTAAAACAAAATTAGAGCTTGACCAAATGTTTTTTTCAGAGAAATGCTTATTTGAGAAGGGGAAAATCAAAGATAGTTCCATAGAAGTGTACTTTACTTCTTGGTTTAAAAAAGGGAAGCCAAAAAATGAAAGTGTCTGAACTCTGCATTCTCCAACTGTGGCAAGCAGGGGGCGACTCAACTGGAGGCAAAAAGTCAAAAAGTCAACAGATGTAAGATGGATGGGATAATAATAATAATCTGAATTCTCAGTTGTTTACAGTATGAATGCTGTAAACGTTTTCCTGACTAGTTCATGGTCTCCATCGCTAGTTTCAGGTCTCCTTCACGGCTTTAAGAATTGGACGTCAGATGCCGACTGGAGGCTGAAAAACCGGAGTCCAGAAACACTCACATGAAACATATTACTGCACTAACAATAGCTTAAAGGCTTCATGTGTGATTTTTCACACTTGAATATAATAGAACTTCTTTTAGAGTTAGACTCCCACAATGCCAACATTTTCTCTCATGTTTGACTATGAAAACAAGTCAGAGTTTGTTCAACAGATGACTTAATCTGCCTAATAAAAAACATCTACTGAATCAGTAGTTAGGTGTGTAGATGCCAGCATTGAATTGACTTAGCACATTAAATACTGACATCGGTTCATGCCACATTATTGACCAATGTTTGTCAGCAGAGCAAATATCGGGCCAACGCCGATGTTGAACCAATGCATCGGCGCACCCCTAGAAGATATCCTGGATTTTGAATGAGAGTTTTTATTATTAAAGATCTATGTTTAGCTCATCTTCATCGTGGAAAGACAAAGTGCTGATCATGTTTTTTTGTCAACGAAATGAACCCAGATCTGCTGAGCTATGACGTTGTGCTTCATGTGCTGCAGACAGTGCTTAGAGTATCTTGAACTAGACTTGAACCCATCTTCACCTACAGGTCATTTCATTTATCTCCTTAAAAAAAAGTTGTCAAATCACTGAATATTGTTACGCATATATGCAGGAACCAACATCTGCCAATTTGGATCATTGACATAATCCAGTTTATCTTAAAGTGCTACTTAAAACATCACCAATGACTGGTGTAGGTGATAAAAGCAGATTAGTGACAAGTGAATTGAGACCTGAGAATGAAGAACACTTCTTCTACCATCAATCGATTCCACTGTCCCCCCCCCCCCCCACACACACACACAGGAATACTCAGATAAATGAAGAACCAGCCTCATCATATCTATTGATGTCAGTGTCATAAGACCTCAGTGTGAATAATTAATAGCCTGTAATATTAGCGGTTTAATGAGGGGTGGCCTGTATCGAGCAGCTCGTATACTAAACCACTCCAGTTCTTTTTTTAATGCCCTCTATTCGGTTCCGCCTCTGGTCCGAGGATCCATCATTTCTCCCCAACTTTGAAAATAACAGCAGCCCGTGTCAACTCCAGCCGAGATCTCCTCGTCCACCCAAAAAAGGTCTCACGCTGCGGACAGAATGTAGATTCCAGGAGCCGCCGAATTAGATGAAAGGTGACAAACGCTTTTTCAAAAACCAGACGAGGACACCTAGCAACAGGCCCGGAGTAGATTTATTCCGCCGTCATGAAAGCCAACTGTGTAACAGATGAACAGGCGTGTAGTAAACGAAGGGGAAGTGACTAACATGGCTGCGTATCAAACTTACGAGGCAGCGAAAACGGCTCCGCTGGCGGCCATTGTTTTGTGTCATTTCCAAAAAGTAAATTTGAACAGCTCGCTGCTGATGGGAGTTTGATGTTCTGGGGATAGTTTTTTGATGCACAGACAGAAGGAATGGTGGGTAATGATGCCATTGACAGGATGATTATATCAGTGGGTGATATAAACTTAATTACTGTCCTGCCAGTTGCGTGTTTTGAAAATATTGTCCTTGCCTCTCCATATGGAGGATTTGGAACTTAATCCTTCAACGATTATGTGGAAAAACAAGTAAATGTTCTTTCTTAATAAGATACTTTAATACTGCATTACAGTCCATGTCATTCTCTTTTCTCCAGACTGATTCCATGCCTTTGTAATCATATTAAGAAAGAAGAAAATTTACCTGATACTGAAGTGATTTCAGCTCACGTCTCCTGTTAGCCTGCTGGAAGAAAATGACTGATCCATCCAAAGATGCCGCGTTTCATCACAACTCTGACGCCGTGTGATTACCGTCTCGATTACAGTAATCCTCTCACACCATGCAGAGTGCGATCCCACTCGCCTTTCACCAGTGAGAGTTCAGCTGTGGCTCTGCAGCTAAGAAAAGCCAAGGCCAGACAGGGTTTACTCCCAACAGTGCGGAGACCCGGTTAGTCCTGGAGCAGTGTGAGTGCAGCCTGCGGGGGGAATGGGGAGGGGGGACAAGAAGTTCACCTAACAGTTTTCTCTGTTGTAAATTACCACAGACACAGACACCTTTTAAAAGTGTGTTATATCTTTTTACAAGAATACCTGTGAGAGCTCTAGCTATGTGTTTACTAAGCTTGTATAAAGGCAGACCTATTTAATGATCTCATGACTCATTGCTTAGCTCATTTTGGAGGGCAGGTGCCCAATGTACAGAGGCAACAGTCCTCGTCGGGTTCAAAAGCAGATCTTGACGACACCCCCCGCTCTCTCTCACCAAGTTTCCTGTCTCTCTAAAGCTCTTTCATGTAATGAAGGCCGAAGATCATGTCTAGAAATCATGGACAGAGAGAGAGTGAGGAATGACATGCGGAGAAGGAGCCACAGACCGGATTGGAACCCGGGGGTGGCTCGCCTGGAGGACCACAGCCTCTGCACATGGGGCGCACCTACCAACCCACTGTAGGCTATCGGCTTTTCGTTTTCATGTCACTAGTTCAGGCAGTGTTACGTAACGTGCAACCCGACAGAGATCAATTCACAGCTTGCATGACCGAGTTAACGCATGTGGCTTCGATCGCAACCGAAGTCATCAGGAGTTCAAAAGAACATCGAACGTGAACTCTTAGTCATCCCTGTCACCTGTGACATGAAGTCGACATCTTCAATTTTTTTTAAAATAATGACCTTACAAAGTCCATTTAACTCGGGAAAGTCAGTTAGCGCCATAATAAACTTGACAATGATTTCAGTCCTTATCACTGAATCCACAGTCGCTGTCCCAGGGAGCTGCCTTCAGGTTGTTAGCTCGCGGCTAACCAACAGCTGTGCCAGATAATGATCGGCAAACTGAAAGAGATCAGTCGTGGAGAAATCAGCATGAAGCTACCACCGCTGTGACAAGTGCAGGAGGAGTGAGGCGGCTTATTATCTCTTCCTGGATGTGTATTTGTGTGTCTTTCCGCTCCCTCCCTGGCTTGCTGGCTGGACTAGTTTAATTACTGAGACTGAACCCCGTCCTCTGCAGGATCATAACCGTCCTCCTCTGCTGCAGTCAGGAATAGCATTAGCATCGGATCACAGGTGCTTAGCGGCTGCTGTAGCCCTTTAGCTGGAGGGCTACAAGCAACTCTGTGACTGTGACAATCAGTTACAATTTACTTTAAGGACTTCAAGCTGCGCGGTATCACAGTGAAGACTCTGCCCAGTGTGGCTACAGTCTATAATTTACTGTTGTTAGCTAGTTGAATTCTAAAGCTGTTTGCCCCTTTTCACTCTTGAGGGGAAGTCTTACACATGAAGCCCAAAAAAAGTGTTCTCACTACCCAGCGCTCAACACTCACAGTGCACTTGTTATTCTGTGCTTGACAGAGAGTGTAGTGCAGGTTTGGAGTGGAAGTGGCCAAATGTAGCTCAGTGACATTCATCCCCAGAGGACATACATATGGGCGCACAGCTGCGCGGGAGATTTGAGAAAAATATGTGTGACTGGTGTGGGAGATTTACCTGAGGAGAAGTAGTCATAGAATACATTCTTGCAGCCGAGCGTCGGCTTTTGAGAGCTGCTGCCAAAACATGTCAGGGCCAAGAAAAAAAAGTGGGATTTTTGAAGCGAGAGGGAGAGGAAGGTTAATTTGCAGCCATTGTGCTCCTGTCCTTACCCCCCAATTAGCATAGCATTTTAGCTCCATGGGGAAATGAAGTGGCTTCCTGCAGGATAAGTGACATTTTATGTAGATGCATGTGCAAAATGGAACAGTTGGCGAATACTTTCCAGTTTGCACATGCTTTTAAATGTGACAGGTCTGTGTGAGATTTTTGTGTTTGTATGTATACAAATGCACAGTAAGATCCCATTAATCATTGACATGTCAGACTATAGTTGTAGAATAATCTGCTTCAACCCAACACTTCTGCTCACTCAACACTCATTAATCTAATATAAAGAGACAGTGTGTTGACGTGTGTACTCACATCAGCGTTGTGTGTTTACATGCATGCTAATATAAGGTTTGTGTATCATCTAGATCGTCATCAAGAAAATGCACAGCCACAACATTAATCCCCTTCTTAACATCGTGTGTAGGTCCCTCTTCCCCTCTAACTGCCGCCCAAACAGCTCGGAACCATGGAGGCCTGTAGTCTGCGAGAATCACAAAGTGCACATGTTGTATCTGGCATCGGAGATGTTGGGAGCAATAAGGTTGTGTCTCAATGGATGTTTTCGTTTGAATGTTTAGACTGGGATTTAGGGAAGTTTCGCTCCCAATGCACATCAGTGAGACTTGGACACCATTGACCCAGTTTTTTATTCCTATTTGTTTAAAAGCTGCAATGGGAACTTCCCACAAAACCTTGCTGTTAAAGTTAAAGGATTTAAGGAGGCTAAACTAAGCAGATGAAGTCAAACACCGCCTTTATTGGTCAAGATACAAGAAATTTGAGAGTTTCAGATACAGTAAAAGGAGTCTGGTGAGGCAATGAACAAAGGGGAAGGGATGGCATCAGATCACAGCTCTCCCACTGACTCACTACAGGAAAATAATATATATTTATAATAAAGGAAAAACCCACCCATCTACCTTCCTACCCTACTATTACCTAGAAACACTACAAACACTGGCAGCATACCAAAAGTCCAAGTTTGAAAACACAATCGAATTACCTGAATATGTTGCGAAATCATAAATATATAATAAGAATCTTAATAAGCTTACTGCACGTTCCCAGAAACCACTGCACCATTGAACAACTGAACTCATTTTTCACTTTTTGTGTAACCTCCTCTAGTATTGTCTTGCCAAAATAAATCCAATGGAAAAAGTAGAAGAAAGGGAGATATGGGGAGCAGATAATACCAGGGAGTCTGTAAGGTGTCAGAAGAGAGATTGAAGATTTAATCCATTCGATATTTGGTCGTATAAAAAGCTGCAGTGATAGAGACAGACAGAGTATAAAGTGGATGGACTAAAAGGGGTCAGTGTTGCCTTCAACGACAGTGACTGTAAACATGTTCAGAACTACATCTGCACTGACATTCCCCATGTGTCGCAGTGTGTTAAATACATGTTTGGGTCAAGAGGTAATCATTTTCTGCCATGTCTTTTCTTTGACATCTTTGTGTGTGCGTGTGTTTGTGTGTTGACCAACCAAATGATTCAAGGCAATTTTCCGTCATGCTGCTTGAATTTAGTAGAATTAACCCTGAAGCAGATCACTCGGAACAGCTTGCATCTTTGAAAAATGACATCTCATCCTCTGAAAACACCTGGTCCCCCTTTTTGCAATACCTCCAATGCTGATTCATCTTTGTTTCCCACAAATGGTTCATCATGCGTGTCTTATATCAGTTTGAAAAGTAGTACCCTAATGGCCCAGACGTCTATTTTTTGGGGCGGTTTCATTTAATTTATGACTATTTTATTGATTTCTTTTCTTCTTTCTTTTTGGTAACAAAGCTACAAGAAAACACGATGGGCAGTTTGTCCCATCAGCCCAGTCTATCTGCCTCTTTCCTGACCGTCTGGTCCAGCCTTGTCGTGTTTGGCCTGGATGTCAAATGTCTTTATCTCTCATATGGTAATAGGCATGCATTGTGTATTTTGCAATTTGTAAATCTGTAAACACCAACAAAAAAAAACCTGAAGCAAAAACAACAAGCCATCTTAATACTCAGTTTGGACCTCAGCAAGCATCCTTCCCTCCCTTACTTCATTTATTTCCTTCCCACCAATTTACTCCTCTGTCCTCGCCCTCCTCGTCCTCCTCGTCCTCCGCCGCCTCTTCTCGTGGCCGAGCTACACTGCTCAGCGTATTAATTGTGGTTTGAAAAAATCCCCAGCTGAGGCATGGTGGGATTGTTGAAGCCAATGGCTCAGAACTGCAGGGCAGGCGAGTAGAAACTTGGACTTTTTTTTCAGAAGCTGTTCCAGCCCGCTGATGCTGCCTGGTCTAGCGGAAGGAGGGGAGCGTTGGCAACCAACGCACGATCTGGCAGATTGTTTGCAGTCGTCGGCGTGCTCATATTTCCAGGCATCCGCAGTGCTGCCTACATTAATACATCTGAAGCTGTAAGAGCATATCTAGCATTGTGTATAAAAACTGCCATGGAGTGACTTCCTTTTTTAAATATTCTCAGTAAATATTTTAATGACACACTCTGAATCATATAACTGGAAGGTGTCATTAACTCTAACAAGAATTAGCCTACTTTTCGTTAAGTTAGGGTGACCATATTTTCAAACCTCCATATTGGGACACTTTAATTTTACTGGTAAAGGGCGATAAAGGTAAAGGTGCACTCCTGAGCAGCCCCTACTGACGTAGGTTGCAACAGTGCTACTTTCAGTCTGTACTTGTGTATTTGCTCATTTTAATGTCTTTAATGTTTTAATGTCTCTGTACGTCTTTGATTATGGGCATTTCCACCATGGGTGTCTGAAAATGGACACTTGCAGTGTGTGCAAAATGCGGCATATTCACTGCTGGGTACTTTTCGAAGGAAGCTGTAACTCTCCTGTTGAGCTCTTTGGAAAATGCTTATTTCCTTTTCAGTATGACAGCTAGCCTACCTGTCATTAAGCAGCAGGTTCTGTTAATATGATAAGCTTGGCTAGCAAAGCAACGGCTGTGATTGATTGACACATGTACAGACTAATCAGTATTGAACTTTGACTAGTTGGGCATTAGTGATGGTTTTTCTTTTTGGTTCAAACAGCAACAGCCTTCGTTAAGACATATATTGACATACAGACAAATCAGTGTCAGGTCTTTTGTTTTGGTTGGTTAAAACCAGGACAGGGACTGTTCAAAACCAGGATGTATTGGTGTTTCATAAATATTTGTTGGGACTCGCCATGATTACTTACAAGAAGTAATCATGGCTTTCAGATGACAGCAGTGACTCACATCGTGTTTACTACATCCATGATCTGATGGTCATGACGGGTGCAGTATGTTCCTCAGGGACCACATCCAGGACACCTTTTTTTTTTTTTTTTAGTTCTGTTGCAGGTCACTGTAGCTGCATCCCCTTAAATATTAGATGCGCCCTCAGTCATTTGTTGTGGAACCGGTCCTGCTGTCCCATGTCAACATGTGATGGTGTGACCGTCTGTATGTCTCCTGGTTAGACGGCTCTGTTGTATCTCTCGTATCTGCTGTTATTTAGAAGCAGAGAAAAAAGTGATCTCTTGTTGCCATGCCAATCTATCTTTGGTTACAGAAAGAGTTACCATGTGATGCTTGGTCAATATTTATAGTCTCATAACTGTGTGCTTTATGTGCAGGAGTTTCACTCTGCCAATTTAAATACATCTCCCTCTTCACCCTAAATTCCCGCCCCAACGCCCCGCCCTTGACTCATCAGTCCACTTTCTCTTTCCAGCTCACTAATCTTTGCCTTCCCATCCTCCACATTTAATATGCTCCTCTCACTTCCAAGCTTTTATGACTCCACTCAGCTCCCCAGTGTTTATGTAATGGGTACTTCCAGCAGCCATTTTGTGATGAAGCATCTTAACTGTGTTTGGCGTTTTTGGCCCTCATCTGGCCTTAACACTAAGTGAAGTGCTTCTTTTGTGAAGACAGGGAGAAAATTGGCTTAACCCCGTCGACTTGTATCACCAACACTTCTTCGGTTCTGAGTTTTCTTTCCAACTACTCCCCTCTATGATGGGGTGGCAAAGTGACAGCGGGGCTCTGGATGTCCTAATGATCAAAACAAGTCGTCTGAAATTAAGTTATAAAGTCAGCCTTTCTTACAGTTGTTATTTTTAAGAAGAGTTTGAAAGTGTCTTCAATAGAAATGTTTGGAGTCTGCTTTTTCTTCCAAAGTAGCATTCCAATACCTCGCTTTAAGTATAGGCAGATACCGAATACCTTAACCTGGTATAGCCGACATAACCCTTAGACAATTATTTACAGCTGTGTGATAGAAGATTGTTATAGGTGTTTTTAGGCAAATTATACAGGTAGCTCATGTGTCAGAGAAAATACAAATATAAAAAAAAAGGCAAGATCAGAAACAAAAAAATAATGACAAGTCATTTCATTTGAATCCTGAAATTGATAAGGCAAAGAAAACTTGATGTACTAGATGAATGGAAGAGAAATAGAATAAGACACTAGATGATGAAAAACTAACAGTACAAATACAGATATTAGAAAAAGGTCATACTGTGTGTGTAAGTCTAATGATGTGACAGTAAACTGAGTTGTATTGAATGAAAAGAGAGCAGAAAACATCGATACAGATCCAGAAACCGATATCAGGACAGGAGATTTCAATCTTGCAGTTAATTAGATTTGCCATCTTTAATGATGTAATAATAATAATAAGCAGGAATGTATGGGGATGCAAAGAGGATAATGAAAAGAGGGAGTTTAATGTAGCGTCTACATCATACTGATATCGGTATCGTAAAAAAAATTCCAGTTCAAATTCTCTTTCAATCTTGCTGCGAATCATAATAATTAACTTTAATGAACTGGCAATAAACAGAAATGTAGAGGACGAAGAGAGGCAAGATAAAACAAGGAAGTAGATTGTTATGGACTAACTACGATCGCCCTAATAGGACTGATCTTTCCCCCGGCTCTCAACCAATCAGAGACTGTCTCTTTCAACAGAGCAAAAAGGAGCAAAGAGAGACTCTCCGGGTTTCGACCTAATGCCTCGTAATTACCCTGAATTATCGTCCTATCTGCTTACAGCCCCTCATGTTACAAAAGCACTCATAACAAGCGTTAATAATTACACCATACTCTACTCTCGATGTACCAGAAGCCCAAATCCCCTCTCATAGAAACTGATTGGATGATTAAATTATGGATTTTATACAAGGATTTGCAATTAGGGGGAAGTGTATCTGTATCACAAGGGAGATAAAGTACCTCCTATTTATGGAGAAAAAAAACCATGTTGGAGATTAAATGTTAGTGAATGACTGAAAAGCATTTTTTTTAAACACCAGAATCAGACGTCACCTTGAAAAGCTCTTTCTCGTTATGAACGCCCAGTGAATGATTTGCGCGGCGGCCATATTTGTTTGTGTGGGTTTTCCTCCTCGGACATAAATGCTTAATCCGAAAGGCTTTTAGAGTGTCTCCAGCTGTGCATATTAAATCCCAGTGACTTCTTGCTTCTTATAGCCCTTGACTTTTAACCCTTTCTTTTTTTGTTCGTTTAGGGCGGGCTCTGATGAGATTGACAGACAGAAAGCTGGAGCGAATGGGAATCATGCAGGAATCCCAGAGGCAGCACATCCTGCAGCAGGTCCTGCAGCTCCGCGTCCGAGAAGAAGTCAGGACCCTTCAACTTCTCACACAAGGTAGACTTTTTTCCCCGCGCAGTTTCTCCGCTTCAAAATTCATTCACCCTCAAACATTAACATTTCACATGAAATAAAACATAATGACCGGACTGTACACATTTTTACTACAAGGCTCTTTATCTCATAAGGCATAGTGTTTGCTCGAACAAGCTTTAATACGCTGCAGATTTTTCCAACACATGCTGTATCTGTATCTCTCCCGGTGAAAGATAATTCACAAGGAAGCCAGCATCTCACATTCTGTTCAATATTCAAATCGTTTACTGTGCAGCGTTTATGTCCCTGCCATCTGTAGCCATGGCAATCACTGCATGTTTTAAAGCTTGCAGGAAGTGATGAATCAAAAATGGTTATGTAACAAAAACAGCTATGCACATTTTATTTTCTCTCTCTGGTTTGTTTTTTTTGGTTAAAAGTAATCATAGGCAGGTTGTAAGACTTGTTGGACACACATGGATGGAAATAGCTGAAAACTCGTGTAAAATCAGTTCACTCTGAAGAAATCGACACAATCATAGCATCCCAGTGATTTGGGAACATGTAAGCCAAAGAGTCACACTGAACCAGTGTTAATGTTGGCAGCTATTTTAGATTTGGTCTTGGGCCCCGTGTTCACCTTTTACTTTTTTTTTCCAGGTAGAAAAGCGCTCGGGAGTGCTAGCTTGAAGCATTTGTGCGCTGAGAAGAAAAACGCTGCCTGTCCATCCTGTCTCTATGACAACCGTCTGTTGACAACAGCCTCTTTATACCCGACACTGCGACGTTGATTTTAACTGTATGTTGTCTGTATGACATTTTTACCCTTTATACATTTTAGTTTAAAACTACAACTCAGAACATCTTAGTCCAGTGTTGGAAGTAAGTTGGATTTTGGGGTGGCCAATAAGATTTCAAGGGGTGGGCCATGCCACCCCTGGCCTACCCTCTGGATGCACCACTGTCAATTTATCTGTATGTTATTTAAAGGATTTGTCACAATGGAGACCACCATTGTCTTTTCTACATCTAAAATAACATATACTGAGTGTGCCTACCCTGACCACCCTGAAGTGTCTCTCCTGATATATACACATAATACACACTCTTCACTTTGGGCGGTAAATCGCACTGTGGATGTTTTATGACGACATCCAGATGTCTTTGTCTTCTTTCCTTCTCACCCTGTGGCTCTCGGCTTCCTCGTCTCTTCCTCAACAGTTCTTATAGCCGTCTTCCTCCTCCTCCTCCTCTTCCTCCTCCTTCTCCTCCTCCTCAACTACCAGCAGCGCTCCGCATCAGCACCACCACCTCCATCAGCTACCGTCTGTTCACTGACTCTCAAACAGGGCTTTTGCCGCAGGGTCCGAAAAACAAATTCTAGGGATTTTTGTCACTCTTGAAATTCTTGGAAAACATTTGGAGGGTAATAAAGCATCCTCCATCCCCTGCTGATGTTTCAGTCCCCTAGGAAGTGGAAAATAGTTAAAGAAAGAGTCTCCTCTCCTCTCCTCTCCTTTTCCTTCTTCTCTCCTCTCCTCTCCTCTCCTCTCCTCTCCTCTCCTCTCCCTCTCCTCTCCCTCTCCTCTCCTCTCCTCTCCTCTCCTCTCCTCTCCTCTCCTCTCCCTCTCCTCTCCTCTCCTCTCCTCTCCTCTCCTCTCCTCTCCTCTCCTCTCCTCTCCTCTCCCTCTCCTCTCCTCTCCTCTCCTCTCCTCTCCTCTCCTCTCCTCTCCTCAGTCATGCTGCCATGGCTGTTCATAGAAACTTTTTGGGCCGCGGGGTGAAGAACAGACAAATAAAACACAATATAGTTTTAAGGTAGAAAAAAGTTACAAATACCAATTAAGGAAATGTGTGACATTGGAAAAACTTCAGATGATACTTGCAACCTGTTAAACAAAATCCCTGAAGTTTCTTTGAACTTGAGTCCCACCTCTGACCTTGCAGAGAGCCAATCAGGCCCATTCCATCCCAGGCCATCTTTTTGACACACTCCTGTTATTTATTCGATATCGCTTTATCTGCTGTATCATTGAAAAACAAATGTATGAGATGAATTTCAGAAAGTGGTTGAAAAAGGGAAGAGGGGGAGCCAGCAGTATTTCAAGTCTCCTGAGGTAAACGCTTCTGGAGATGCTTTTGGCAAGGGAGGGAAAGAATTGGAAGAAGGAGAGATGGAGGAGTATTTCTAGGCCCAGGGCGCAATTCCTTGAATGATTGCTAGAGGGAAATAGAGCAGTAACCAGTAAGAAAGGGAGCCAGAAAGAGAGATGGATAGAAAGAGAGAGAGAAAGTGGGAAGTTGGCAGAAAGGTGATTATGAGATAATAAAGGGAGATAGAGGAGGAGGAGGAGGAGGAATGGCAAGAAGAGTGGAGAGAGGTAGACAGTAGGTGGCTCGAAGAGAAGAGGAGAGAGAGAGTGAGAAAAGGAAACCCTCTTTCCTGTGAGATCAGCCTGACTACAAATCTCTGAGAAATATCTGTACACAAATGACGTGTGTTAATGTTTATATATACTGCAGATCAAACCAAACAAAGGATTTGAAAAGAGGCCGTACATCAGATAATATGAAGGACAATGAAGCAAAGAAAAGTTTATAGCTAATAGCTATCTTTACAAATGCGCCCCTGAACATCTCTAGAAAACTTCAGACAGCCTGAACCTGGAATCTTCTGAAGTTGTGTGTTCACATATGACACTTAAGTTTTCCCTGTCGGACGGTAGGGAGTGGTGGGGTGGTCTCAGCAGGAAGGAACGATACAATTTTAGATTATTTAACACTCAAAGGTCACATATCATGCAAAATACACTTAATCATGTTTTTATAACACTCATATGTGTCCTTAGTTTGTCTGAAAATCCCCCAATTATTAGAAAAGTCCATCCTTTCCGTGTTTTACCTGCTCCACTTTTCAGAAAATGTGTGCTCAAACAGGCTGTTTGGAGATCATGACATCACAAAGGGCAGTAACCCCTTCCCCAGATGGGGGACACCAGATGAGGTGTTGTATGAAACAGAGCAGTAGTCATAACACATTAAGAAATCATAATCTAGTTTTACAAAATGTTTCTTCATGGTCGCCCAGATACGGCGCTTTTCCTTTAAAAAAAAAAAATGTAGTTGTTCTTATAAATGCCAAGCTTTTCTGGACAGAAAAAGAGGACAACAAATGAGCGCCATCGAGACAAAAGGACAAACACGATGGGAGATGAGAGAGAGATATTCCCTATCTAAAATGAGAGAGAGGGTGCAGAGGAGGGCGCTGGAGCAAGCAAGGTAGATAATAGAGAAAAGGGCAAGGGAGAGCAGGAGAGAGAGAGAGAGCGAGGTGTTGTAATTACTGCAGTGTACCTAGACAGAATTAGCTCGACGGACAGTGATTAACCTTTAAGGCTTGCTGGGCCATGGGAGGGAAATAATTAGATTTCCCCTCTCCCTGTCTCTCTCTCTCTCTATTTGCCGTGGGGACGGCGAGAGAGGAGGCTCATCACTTACTGCTTACAGTCAACAGAGACAGACCGATGCTCTCCAAACAGAGAGTGATGCTCAAACAACAGCTGCCTCGTATAGTGTGGAGTGAACGGCCTGAGAGTGGCACTTTGGAGTCAGAGCAGGGTGGAAAACAAACGGAACCAGTTTAACCATTCTCCTCACTACTTCCCACTTACTTCGTCCAGACATGAAATGATACAAAATACTGTTGCTGTGTGGAGAGTAGAAACTCTTACACCTTATCCACATGTGGCCTGAAGTGTTGATCATGTTCAGTCTGTCTTCAAATGTAAATCCCAGCATGGTAAATGTAAGAGGGGAGCAGTTTTGAGACCAGTTCACCAACTGTCTTCTTTCTGACCTTTGGGGCACTCAGAGGACCAGTCCCCTGGCAACATTTAAGTAAAGTAAAAGTAAAGGTTACACCACTTATTCCATATGACATCTATATGTTATATGGTAATGAAAGGAGCAATCAACAGACTTATTCAGTTGGAAACTTCTCCTTTATTATCTTCATTTTTTAGGTTAATTGGTTTGTTTATGATACGTTAAATCAAAGGTGTTTAATTGGTATAAAAAGTCTAAGACGCCCTGGTTATTTTTCATGACATATGAAATGTGTGAAACAAACTGTTGGTATTTCATTACACAGACATATTGTGTTAAAGCTCAGGTAGGTTTGCTTACGTATAACGAATAACAGGTGAAACTGGTTTTCCACCAAAAATGAAAAAAACATCATTTAAAATATTTGACTCTGTTACTGTATGTGCTGAAATAATTACATGATTTATTTTCTCAACTTTCCAATTTCCTAGGAAAGGGGGAATATAAAAGCCTTGTGTTCTTGGTTGACCAATTTCCCTTTTCTATGAGAAAATTAAATTGCCTACATTTCAAGCTAACTTGTTCTCCTATTGCTGTAATCCTCAAAGAGTCCTCAAAATTCAAGGTATCATGTGGAAAATTTTCAGAACAGTTTTCATTATTTTGTGTAGGGGTGTTGCTAGGTGACACATTTTCTTGACAGTTAAACAGAAATTTTATTCGGGCTAAAAAAAAATTAGTCTGAAGGTTAGAACACTCTTAGACAAAAGTTCAAAATTGAACACAACTAATATTGTGTTTGGGTAAATAATGTAATTTGGTGTTCTGAATGTGGCTAGCATTAGAAGTGCTAGCACCTCCAGCCTGTCCTCTCTGCAGGTTAACAAACACATGACGTGCTAAATGTGGTCACTGTTGCTTTAGCCCTCTGTCAGTTAAACCTGACACAGCTTAAATTAGATTTGATCTCCGTTTTTTATCGATAAAATAGTGCTAAACTGTGCTGCTCTTTTGGAGATGCTATCCATTCACTGGGCTTGTTTACATCCAGGCAGTAGAGCAAAGCAAGCAGGCCCACTAACTGGAATTACAGCCAGTGTATTGCTACAGCTAGTGGCGGCTGGCTGCATTACAATTTAATCAAAACATTTGACCGGCACTGAGGGCCAGCATATATAAATATTAGAAAACATGAATAAACTTGTTTAACCGACTAGAAATTCCCTGATTTTAAGTTTCAGATACATCTTAAAATAGATTAATTTAAGTAAAAATAAAAAGACAAAATGACATATCAAAAAAGGCTATTGGAATAATTTGTGTATTTATGAAAAACAAATGACAGATATATGTCAGTGATGTTCAACTATTTTAGTGCCATTCTCTTTGTATGAACTTGATGCATCTTATGATGAACCATTAAACCTTGTTTTTTGACAGCTACGTATAAAGAAACGTTATTGAACAGCTCTCTGCAAAAACAGCTTTGCCTCAATTGGGCGGAAATGAAAAACAAGATAAAATCAACCCAGAATAATCCCTTTCATGAAATGTCAAAACATATACAATCGAGCTTGAAAAAAATATGAGAAGGGAGGACATTTAATAAAAGATCAATACATGGAAGAAAACCAATAAAGCTGAGTTTTATGAGGTGATTTAAAACATGATACAGGTTTACTGCTCCTCCTTTGTGCTTTTCTTGTAAGTGCCTGCTTCATTGTACATTTATATTTAGACCTAATACATGTATCCATAGAAACAAACAGATCATTCAGTACCTGAGACAAAAAAAAAAAAACAGAGGGCAGGATGTCACACAGAAGTGAGTTATGGTCTCATATAAAGTCCAAATATAAAAGTCCAATTTAAAGACAATAAAAAACCCTGGAATGAGAATGTTATGATTAATTAGCTTGTTTTCTTGATCATGCCGCTTCACCATTCAAAGAGTGACTGCACCGAATCCCTCTAAATTAACTCTAATACAAAGATTTGGGACGCGCTAAGCCGTCCCGTTTCTCTCCTCCTCAGAAAAAAAGAAATCTCATTTTACTCTTCTTCTGTATTCAATTTCATGCTTATACCCATTTCAGACTTTTCAATAACAGCCCTGTGCCAGTAAATATGCTATTACTGGCTTGTGAATTCATCACTCTTAAAAGAAAGTTGAATTACACAGCTGACAGAGCTCTATGAAAGTGGTTTTCTGAGTACATAGTGCTAATCTGTGAATGTAGACACTGGCTCGCTGTTTACGCTTCATTTACTGAAACAGATTCTGATTTCAAAGAGAAGACCAAGTCGACTCTGAGAGAAATTGGACATAGATGCTCCTCACTTTTACTTTTTCTTCACTTTTGGAACTTGTGCCTTTTGTGTCATTGGCCACTCAAGGTCAAACCTTTGTTTTATAATGGGGAATCGTTGGTTTTCCTCAACCCCTAATATTGCCTTTACTTTGGATACTTACTTTACGTTGAAAAGCTTAAAGGCTTTATATGCAATTTTTTTAGATCCAGCAGATGTCGCCCTTGAGCACCAGCATGAAACCAAAACAACTTGCGCTGCATTGTTGTGTTAGCATGCTAATGCTAGCGATCTTTATTATGCTGGTATCTTCACACTGCATGTAAATTTACCTGAAATGAGCGTGATCTAGAAACACAGTTAAGCAGTGAGTACAGTATGTTATTCTTCTTTTCTCTAGTCCCTCAATTAAACAACTTTTATACACGAGGGGAGGAGTCAGCCGGCCGTCCGGGCGATGTAAACAAACTGAAGATAGGACTCGGAAAACAACACAGACAGTGGGACTCGGGTGTTACACCCATTTTAGACATTCATGACTCACAGAGTTATTTTCAGAGGCGATACTTGATTTATATTATATTCAAGTGTGAAAAATCGCATATAAAGCCTTTAAGGGGTCATTGTCATGTTCTTGTACCACATGGCTCATGGCAATGATTTTGAAAGCAGAATATGTTTTAGACATCTCTATCTGACTTTCTCAGCCACCACCATCATGGCCGATGACTGTCCACCAGTGAGTCTGGTCATGCTCGAGGTTTTTAAAAGGAAGTCTCCCCTTGCCTATGTTCCCGGATCCTTGCTTATGGGTGGATTCATCTGGGGTTTCTGTAAATAGTAAAACAAAGGGTACATCACAGCTCATGGCATCTTTCTACTTTTATCCAACTTTCTTGGACCATAGAGTCCCTGGAGATGGCTGTCCACTAATGAGTCTGGTTCTGTTTGAGCTTTCTGCTTGTTAAAAGGGAGTTTTTTGTGTGCTCATTGGTAGATGAATGTTTGGTCTCTTTTTGTGATATTACAAAGAGTAAAAAAGTCTAGACTGTGGTTTTATGGGATTTGTGGCAAAGACTGCATTGAAAGCAGAGGGATTGAATTATTTCGCCAAGAGTCTCCTTCTATTCCACTTCCACTTCTATTCCAGATGGCCGTTTACCAATGAATCAATGAATCTGGTCCTGCTCAAAGTTTCTGCATTTCAAACTTAAGTTAATTATTCCACCTGTTGCCCAGAGCTTGCTCATGGAGGATTAATGTTGAGTCTCTTATAACAATATTAGAACGATACGATATTATAAACAATTCAGGCCTATCTGGTGAAGGACTAGTACCGAAACGTTGCTAATAAATGTTTGTTTGCAAGTTGGAGGTGACCTTTAGGTTAAAGGTTTTAAAATGTCTTTGAGCACCTTGTATTTTGACGTACTGTTTGTGATGATCGTGAATAAGTAAAAGAGAATTGGTCACTTCTGTGAGCATGAATCACAGAGACAAAAGTCTAAAAAAAATTTATTCAGGATTGGGAGTAAAAGTGTTCAAAACAGCTTCTGTGGCCCCCGGGGAAGTGATTGAGGGAAGCCTTCCTGTTGTGCTTAAGCAGAGCTCGGTTCCTCTGCTCAAGGCCATCTAAAGAATTCTGTCTCTCTGCTTCATGGCTTCATAAAAGGAAATCTCTTCAGTCAGAGAGCTTGACTGATCAGGAAGTCCTCCACTGTCTCTCTAACATGGTTTAAACTACTTCAACATGGAAAAAGTTTGCAGACATGGAGATCTGGAGTGACCAGAGAATCTTTACTGAGCGAAAAATAAAAAAAGAATTGCACGCTCGTTGGTTCAATGTTTTCCCCCAGCTGGTAGATTAACGGCTCATTTTCCAGTCCAGTGATTGTGAGATAACAAGCAGCCAAATCAATAACTTTTAACAGGGCTGAAGAGATTGACAGTGCTAGCTCAGACGTACCAAGGCGCCTTCTGAGCATGCAGGATTTGTTGAACTATCCCAACATGACTGCTGACTAAGCCTTTTAAATCTCCATCCATTTTTTTTAAATGTGTGAACTATACTTAAAGAATTCATTATTTTGCAGATGTCCAATAACACTATGGTTTCAAATCTTACCCTTTCCCTATAATATTGGGGACCATATAGGGCCTATATGGTCCCCAAGTTGCATTTAAGGATTAACTTGAAAACCAGGCTGAATAGGTTAGGTCTATATCAATATAAGAAATAAGTATTTCAAAATGCATATCTCGTTAACGTCGACTTTAGAATACACTAATTATCCAGTTTTTTAAAAGTTCTGTGACTGTAATGTAAAAAACATGTTTCTGAAGAGTTGTCTTGAAGCCCAGCTAAGGTACTCCCCATTTTGGAAATGTTAACTCCTTTAGGTCAATCTAGCAACGGACAAAGAGGTGGAATTGAGGCGGGTCTTTTGATTCCTTGCAAATCACTTCAACATGTCCACCTGTCAGTCAAATCAGCCACACACTTTATTATGGCGAGTAATGCAAATGTATCATATAATCCAAACGGAACATTTAGCTAATATATTCGTAGACCTCGGATCACCAGAACATTTTTTATCTAAAAATGCAAAAATTGGTTAATATGACACCTCATTGCTGAACATTTGACCAGCAAACTAGTTAAATATGTGATGCTAACACAGGACCACTAGACAACAATAGGCATATAGGTTGTTTTTTTTAACAACTGGAGTGGCATAACTTAAGATTTTGCTCTTGTCAAATTGTTTCACCAACATTTTTAGACTTGATATGAATCAAGAACAAAAAAACGATGAGAACTCAAGAAACAACAATACACACTGGAACACAGAGAAACAAGAATGAGAAATTACAAAATAAAACAGGGAGCACTGTAGACTTATAGACACAAGGAAACAAGCAACACTGGGAAAGAATGAGAACTAAAACAAGATAATGAAGTCTGAACTCTGAAATACAAAACTAAAACAGACCAATTCATGATAAAACCTTGACTAGCCATCCTTTACTATAGAGGCATTATTAACCAATAAAAGTGCGACGTCACCTCTTGACAACTTTCTACCCAGGAAAGAATCACAATTCTCATACCACCATCGATTTTTACCGTCCATAATGTTTGCTTGTTTTGCCCAATCTATTAATATGTGGACTAATCCTGCAGCAGAACGGTCAGATTAAAAGAAACATGGATTTAATGAGGATAAACCGTTGGAACTTTACACTCTTTGTCTGATTTGTTGCTCACTTTACCAGATAGTGTCTACATAGAAGTCTTTGGCAAAGAAAAGGACCCTTTTTTTTCAGCACACAAACTCTGAACAAGCTAGCAGAAGTGGATATCAGGAGTGACAGCAGTATCTTTACTCCAAAGTCTTTATTGAGACGGTTCTCTCTGAAGACTTCTGGAGCTCAGGGTGACTACTACTGTCCTTCCTCTGGGCTTTTCATTGAATCAGATGTCTTGCTCCAATCCGCTCGTGGAGAGAGCTGAGAACTCTCATTAGCCGAGTTCTCTCCTCAGGATCGTGCCCTCTGCGGAGGCTCCTTCCTTCTTAAACCTTCCTTGACTCCCTCCCCTCTATATCCCTTCTTTTTCTCCCGCTTTTTTTTTGCCTTGCTGCAAGCGAAGGTCAAATTAATTCCTTTTCATAATTTCCTGTCGGCGAGATTCCCTCCCTCAGAGACCCTCTGTCTATGGCTCAGTGCCTGAAAGATGTGATTATGATGGAGACAAAGTGAATACCTGCATCTGACAAAGTGAATAACGTTTTTTTTTTCCCTTTATCCACATAGATATAGAAGATATATGGTAATATCGCACTTAATAAAGTCTCCCAAAGTTTCATTTCTACCCATCCTTTCTTGAATATGAATGCAGTGCGGATGCCTCAGGGTGACTCTTCGCATTAGGAGCTAATATGGGCTCACATCCACAAAGGAAATGTAATTTAGGAGCAAATGGCTTCACTGCTCAGATGGCAGAGTGAGCTCTAACCTCGCTCATTAACGCTGCAGGTCTCAAAAGCCTTAATGTCGACGTCCACAATGCAGCCGCACACCTCCGACGGTAATAATGTTGTGCAATACGGAGAGTAATTGCATCTCCTGTTGTGAAAGCAAAAGGCTCCCTGAATTGGAATTGGTCCCACTAATGAATGTAGAGCAGACACCCCACATAGCTGGCGTGGCATTCATTCAATCAGCAAATGGAGTCCAGTTGTATTTCTAAGTAAAAAAATAAGAGGAGGGAAGGGAGAAGAAAATGAGCCTAACTAATGCAACATATTGAAAAGAATCCCCTCCCCCCCTTCTCCCGTCAAAAATACTATTTAAAAAAAACCCCAAGCTATAATTCTCCTTGACATGCAGTGAAGACTCCCCGCTCAGGGCCGTCCAATTACAGCCTCACTCTGATCGCTTCACACTTGGACTGCCGTCCGGCCATTTTCTCTTTTTTTTTTTTTTTTTTTTTTTTTTTTTTTTTTATTTCTGCGGGAAAAAGAGCACAGAGGGAGTTGAAGAACGTCAAGGTTAGGCGGAGCACATTTCATCTAGTTTCCTATCCCGGGAGAAAGCGGGAATACAACAAAACCCCACTCCCTCTTTCCTCTCAAGGACTGGAAAGCGGGATGCAGTCGAGTATGAACACCACGTGCAGATGGGTACAGCCAGGATTCGAAAAGAGGAAAGGGATGATTGAAAAGAATTGAAAGTATAGCGCTGATAAAAGGAGATAATCAAGAGAGATAAACAAGAGAAAAGAAGGTGGAATAGCTTGAGGCACAGCACCAGCACTCGGGTCATATGCTTTTGTGTGTGTCTGCACTCCCTTCTCTGGCCTTTGACCCGTCGCAGAGAAAAACAGATTGCTTTGACAGGTCCACTGACATTGCATGAGATGTTCTTGCTCTTTTGGCCAGAGTCTCCGGAGAGTCCTTGGCAGCCAGATGTCCACTAGGGTTTTATTTTGAAGAATTACTGTAGCTTTTGCCCCCATAATGTGCATCTGCTGTAAAGGGAAATTTGCAGAACGCTTACACGTCGCTATATTGTGTGTATAGATGTGATCTCAACACCACAAAAGACCAGGTCTCCCTGCAGAGTCTGGATCCTGTCAGTCATGCAAACTTAATGAAATCTATGAATCATGTAGAAATGGACTCTGTAAATGCTATATTGGTGTGAAATCTGGTGAAAAAAACTGGGCTCTGTGATTACGAAAAATGACCCTGACGGTCGATGAAACCCACAAGGTAGCGATAGTTTTAGTCTTTTATGCTTTTTTTAAATAAAACGTGGTGGGTTAGGTTCCACCATGCAGAGCTACATTCATCAGTTTATAGTGGAATGAGAAGCCATTAAAAAGTCATTGTATAGGTGGCTTGGTGGAGCGGCTGGTTCCACTCAGTCTGACCACCTCTGGACATCCCGGAGCCCAGACACACTAGACTCCCGAGCACTCGCCTTCAGCTTCCCAGCACTCGCTCATGATCTTACCAAACCAGATCAATACCTGGAGGACACTTACTGTACTCTGAGACTGGCCATTACCCCCATAAACATGCCTGAGCACTGGCTCCAGACTTACTGAGCGTGCGAGTAATGGAGTAAGGGGAAATGGCATTTAAGAAGTTATGTTGTCTGCTGATCATTTACTGGGATTTTGAGGTGATGATGGTGGTAAACTTACCAAGTTAATTCATTATCAGATGTGTTAATCTGTTCTTGTTCACGGGTTCATTTCTCAAAATAAGCTTCAGTCCTTTCTTTTACAACTTCATTACTTTAAAAGCATTACATTTGTTTGATTCGGTCAGGGATGCATTGGTGCCAGCTTCCTTTTCAAAACAGAATAAGTCTACAGTATGCCAGTGTCTTAGATTATACACCACATGTTTTAAAAAGCAAGAAAATGCTGATATGTGAGAAGCTTTTCTTTCATCGTCTTAAAACTAAAAGTGAAAGCATAAGTACTTTTCTCCTATGGATAAATGGGTAAAGTTATTCATATTTTTGTCTACGGATATTAAAGGCTTAATATGTGATTTTTCACACTTAAATATAATATAAATCAAGTATATCCTCTGAAAATAACTCTCTGAGTCATGACTGTCTACAATGGGTGTAACACCCGAGTCCCACTGTCTGTGATGTTTTCAGAGTTTTCAGAGTCCTATCTTCAGTTTGTTTACATCGCCAGGACATCCGGCTGACTCCTCCCCTCGTGTATAAAAGTTGTTTAATTGAGGGACTAGAGAAAAGAAGAATAACATACTGTACTCACTGCTTAACTGTGTTTCTAGATCACGCTCATTTCAGGTAAATTTACATGCAGTGTGAAGATACCAGCATAATAAAGATCGCTAGCATTAGCATGCTAACACAACAATGCAGCGCAAGTTGTTTTGGTTTCATGCTGGTGCTCAAGGGCGACAACTGCTGGATCAAAAAATCGCATATAAAGCCTTTAACAAAACCCAATGTTGTCTGAAAAAATCCCTTGGGATGAATGTGGAAGCAACTTTGGACAATAGACTGTAAATATTAATGGACAAAGCCTGAGTGATGTCACCCATCTGTTACAGCAGGGGGCTCCGGAGGCTCATCGGCAGCAGCCCCCATGTTGGAAATCCTGTCTCAGCCTAACTTTCAGTCAACCTAATGACAGGCTGAAAGCTGGAGCTGAGGCGGATTTTAAGCCTCTTAACGAACCTTGCCCACCTGTCAATCATGTCAGGTAGAGGGACCACACACACACACACACACACACACACACACACACACACACACACACACACACACACACACACACACACATAAAACCAATGTAAAATATAAAAGCAAAAAATAAGCAACATCTTGGCTCCAACAGATATCATGGACTGAGATGAGGCTTTAGATTAGAAGCCAACAACAGATGTTTCACGTATATTATTTTACATTTCAACATTTAAATCTCTAAAAAATAACCAGACCAATGTTGTGTACTGTATGTTATTGAGTTAAATACCTTTACTCTATTGTTGTCCAAAGAATGAATATAATACTGTACCATGATGAAACTGGTGTTAACACCCATAGTGACCACATGGTAGTTTTAATCCATCACCTCTGTAACAAAGGACAGGAGTGCTTTAAGATGACCAATTTTTACATCTGAAATATTTTTTAATCACACTGAAAATGTTTCTAAACCAAGAGTATCCTGTTAAATGCAGATCATTCAGTTTCTGACACAAGCAGAGCAGCATCAGAGAGGCTCACCCAGCTAAACCAGGAGCCAGAATGACAAACATTAAAAGAATATTTATTCACTGGATCGCCTCAGAAAAGCATATCTCCACAGATGCATAAAGACGAGCATGAAGGAGAACGAGGGAAGGCTGCTGAGTAAAAAAAAAAGAGAGACAGGGATACCAAGGACATTTTGAGGGAAATGGGGTGCAACGAGTAGGTACATAAAAGGAAATGATGTATATTAAGCTAGCACGGGATCACCGTTTGTGTATCGAGGATTTATGGCGGTGTACATAGCCACAGTGCGGCACCACACCTGATCATCCATTATTATTGTAACATCTCTCATTCGGGGGCAGCCATGATTGATGGGGAGCTGTTAATGACTTTGGGTTGAAATTATCAACACTGCAAAACTATTTAAAAAGGGGGAGTTTGCAATTGGACATTGTCTGGAAAGAATTGGGTAATTTGTCAGCGGTTTGCTGTTAAAAATGGAACAAGGGAACATGGAAAATTACTGTATCCTATTTGCAGCCTGAGATCTCTTTTTACTGTATGTGCCTTTCTTAAAATGAAGTTATTGACCCAAGTGAGGATTATTTTTTGTAATTTAACATTTACTCCAGTTTAAGGTTTGCTTACGCGATACAAAGTCAAAGTCAACTTTATTGTCAATTTCAAAATATGCCAGACATACAGTGGAATCGAAATTGCGTTTGTCTCTGTCCCGCGGTGCAATACAACCAAAATAAGGTAAAATAAGATAAGGTAAAATAGATCAAATAAAATGAGGTAAAAATAACATAAATAATATTTACAGTAATAAATTCTAAATTGTGCAAAAGGTACAAAATGGTAAATAAAATAAAATAAAACTTAAAGAAAAAGTAAACTTGTGCAATGTGCAGTAAACTGAGTGTACTTTTGAATAGATAGCTTCAGAGTTATTAGTCCAGAGTTCTTGGTGGAAAACGGGAGGGGGTTTCAACGTCCAGTGTTCATGGGGGCAGAGGGGAAGGAGGGGAGAGAGTTAAGCTTCCTGACAGCTTGGTAGAAGAAGCTGTTTCCCAGTCTGGTGGAGCCGGCCCGCAGGCGGCGGTACCTTCTCCCCGATGGCAGGAGGCTGAAGAGGCTGTGTGAGGGGTGGGTGGGGTCACACACAATGCTGGTTGCTTTGCGGGTGAGGCGGGTACCGTAGAGGTCCAGAAGAGAGGGGAGTGGGACACCGATAATCCGTTCAGCAGCCTTCACTGTGCGCTGCAGGGTCTTGCAGAGTGCATGTTTTGGACAAAAGCTTTCCATGCTTTGGTCTTATATGAAAATGACATATGCTGTTAGAAACATGGAGTGCTTCAATTTTTAAGGGATATGGTTGTGTTCTTGTAAGCTCTCACAATCACTGGAAAGGCAAACATGGCAGTGACTCATTGTTAAACACAATTTAAAAAAAAGAGATATTAAAAATCAAAAGCAGGCCTTGCATAAGAAACGCAGATCAACCCACCCTCACATCAGTCGTAATTGGTGCCATTAGTCTTTCTATGCTTGATTGCCTGCCAAAATGTCAGCTTATCTATTTCCCTCTCGTCACATTCTCCTTTTCTTTTTCCTCCTGAACTGTCAGTAATTAAAAGTTATTGTCTACTTGTCTCCATGCCAAGTGGGAGACTTAGAAACATAAAAATGGAAAATTAAAGTAAAAAAAGTTTTTTTTAAGTAACGTTTTTCTTTTCTTCTTTTCTTTTTTACAACTGGTGGAAAGTTCTGGAAAAGCTGTGCTTGTTAGGGTAAAGCACACCCTCAGCACAGGTACTCATTCCTGCACATTACTCAGTACACTGCCTGCTGTGTGTTTGGTCCTGATGAAAGCAATTAAAAATGACTGAGAAATAACATTATGTCCTGGATGAGTCATGCCCAACATTTGTTGTTGACACTGGAGGAAAAATAACCTCCCTGAAAGCTAAACAGACTGGTATATAATCCTAAAACTAAAGAAAAAAAAGTATTCATCTGCAACCAAATACAGCTTCAATCTGTACCCTGCACACAGAACATGGACTGTATATTAAGATGGACAGAGAAACAGCTGTCTGGGAGTGAAGCCAAAAGACGCAGAGCTTCCCCTGCTGGCTGGCTGCAGTATAAGTCATAGACCCCGCTTTACATGTTAACAGATAGAACATATGAAACTTGCTCACTGGACGCATATGCTAAAAAATAGCCTTGGAGGCTTACTCTTCTTGAGTGACTGGATGGACATTTAAGATTTCCTGTGGTTGAGCTTGGTGACTACCCGTTGGCGTCCTGCTCACATAAACTTAATAATACAGTCGAATTTTTGTGAAATGTTATTGGATTGGATGAATAAAAAAAATCTAATAATATAAAGAGTCATTTCAGGTTGTTTGTGAAGTTGCATTAGTTGCCTCTAGGCTCATCATATGACTCAAATGGCCAAACAGCCACATGAATTTCTACAGAATATAAATAGCTATTAGTCAAGTAGTCTGGTCCATTCTCCAGGTCACCATGTGATTTGTTTATGACAAAATGTGAGTAGCACTGAGGACAGCCATGGCAGATGGCAGTCCACCAATGAGTCGGGTTCTGCTTGAGGTTATTGCCTGAAAGGATGTTTTTCATTGCCTGTCATTGGTGGAATAAGTTTGGTCCATTACACAAGTATGGCCTACACCTGAGTGTTATGTGATAACTGTATTGTAAATTGCGGTTAGAGATGTCTTCTTTATTTCTTCATCTTGAATCACTTAATCAATTTATATCTACAATTTGCGTCTGCTAAGTGAATTGTAGATATAAATTGATTAAGTGATTGAGTCCCATCAACTGTTATTGATAATAAACTAATTTAATTATCTATAGTATCAGATTTATTTAAACCCAACCATTGCAACCAACAGCAGCCTAGAATAACAACATTAGCATTTAGCTAAAAGTCTGACAGAACAGGTGGAACTACTGGCAGCCCTGACATTATCTAGAAATAACAAGAATGAGGGTGGCAAATAAAAATCCTCAGAATTGACTACTACCTAACTGGACCTAACCTGCCATCTCCTAATTCAAAGTTTGCTTGAGCCATCTTGTGATATCGGCATAAAACACAACGAGTGATCTCGACAGGTTGAAGACGTTTAACCGAGTGAAGCTACTACACAATAATTTCTCCTCGTCTTTGTTGTTCTTGGGCAATCACCATTGTTTAGCTTCTTAGCATCTCTGTCAGACTTGTACTTGGCATTCATAAGAAGATATTAGAGGTACATTTTTTTACTCCAAATTTACAGGTTATGATTTCACATGATTTTTTATTGTTCTTCTGTAGGAGGCACTTTAGTGGCAGCAGTGTTAGCTAGCTAGCATTCAACGGCCCTGAGACAGTTAGCTAGCTGAAAGTGCTTGACGGGAAGATGTTGCACAGCTAATTAGCATTCAATAGCCCTTTGATTCTTAGCTTAGATCGTGCTGGTTTTAAGCTTTTCACTTAAAACAGAATGAATTGTAACTGACCTCTGCTTTTTATCCACAACAACCAAACCGCCAGAGGCTTTTTTTAAATGTTATTTTCATTTTAATTACTTAATACATATTTCAAGGCAAAGGTTGCCAGAGCGATGAAACATAAATGAGGTATTTTTAAAAGTTAATGATGTAATTCTTTGTAAATGTACATTTTTCACTGCGTTGATGGCACTTTAAAGCATTTGCACTGGTATAGCTAGGTGCTCAACATATAGAATCATATCTGAAATCACTTGTTCACACATTTCTTCTGTCAGTATTTCTCAGAGCAGGTAGGTTTCTCTCAACTCTCCCGTGCCCATTACCCATGCTAATATGTGCGTGCTACAGGAGAGCAGTTTTGGGCTGAACTTGCCCTCCATTAAAGATTTAGCTTGTTCACAGAGGGGAGTTATTAGAGGCAGGGGCCCCTTGCTCCTCAGGAAGAAGTTTCACATCAGGACCAGTTTGTTGCATTGTCAAGAGATTAAAGCCAGTTTGTTGAAAGGTCTTTTTGCTATTCCACATGATTGATCTCCCTCCACCCCAACCCCACTCCGCCCCCCACCCTCTCTTTCATACACCAGCTACAAATGCCAAGCTGCTCTCCTTGTCTCTCCTTTCTTCTCTTGAGATTCTTTTCTGTTCTACTTTGTGCCTGCTTTATCTATTTACACGTCAGTGTCGCATGCATTGTCGCTCCACTTTTTTTCCTTGTGTTCCACCCACAGTGCTGTTTCATTTTTACAAGAGCAGAGATTTTTCTCAAACTGCAAACTAAAGAAGTGTTTTCCTCTTTCATGTTTACTTTCATCCATTTTCTCATCGTCTCTCCGTGTAACTCTGCCGTGTACTGTGTCTGATACTGGTCACAATCCTTTGCCCCCTTGCCAGACGCTGTGCTTGAGGGACATTCCTGATATAATTACAGCTTTTGATTATCCTCCAGACTGACCCCAGGATGGCCTGGCCCTGACGCAGCAGCGGTCTGCCAGCCGCTCACACTGCTGCAGCTAATGAGGGACGCTCAGAGTTCCCCACTGCTGGCTGACTCCTTGATTTATTGTCTCACTCGGCTCATACCTGCGGCTGCATTCCTGTATATTAGGAAACGGTAAATAATTGAGTTTACTCCACAACTGATGAACCTTTCCTGTGGTATGTTGCAGACAGGCATGCCGATGCTAAATAGCAGCTGGTTGTAGGTGTACTATCCCTCATGTGGAAATGAGTTTCTCAGCAGCCTCACATGTAGCGTCACACTACATAACGCTGGCATGGCATTAAAGTGTGATGTATAGCACGTTCTGAAAATAAAAAAACATGAACATGGTTATAGCACATCAGAGTTAAGCTAAATGATGAGATGCACATATGGTAACAAGCGCTCCAGAGGACTGTGGTAGTCTGGGAGGAGCAGAAGTATTCTACATTTAGTGCTGCAGCGACTGTGAAAAAGAGGCTTTATTTGTAGATGACAGACCTTCTGCATCATATTCTGTAGATCAGAACAAAAATACCTTCACTATATTTATCCTCAACATTTTTTTTTCCAAGTAGCCAGTACTGGGAAATAACCGAGGACTTTAACACGTATACTGCATTTAAGTACAGTTTTGGGATACTTCCGTTGAATTTTAGTATTTCCATTCTAAGCTACTCAATACTTCTTGATTCAAGGCAGGTTCTTATTAGTAAAAATATGAACAAATTATGAAGTGGTTATGGTTTATTGTGGGGATAATATATAACTTTTTCCATCTCAACAATTAACTGTATATAAAGATAGACGACGCGCCTCCACCTCCTTCCGTTGATAAAAAGTGAAGCTAAAATGTGCGATACGGTTATGTAATTTGAAGCCAGATTTGTGCATGGTAGTGATTGGCTGTTGGAACAGTGGAACTGTTGGACTGCCACTTACCAGTAAAACAGCAAAGATCCCGAACAAGCAGACACTCATGGTTAGAGAAAGTTCAGTGACTCAGTGTGTTACTGTGTTTGTTATGTTTCTTTTTGTTGATCCTCTTCTATACTCTGGTGCACACAGAGCTGTCAAACATGGCCCCTTTTTAAACATCAAATAATAAATTAAATCTAAATTTCGTTGAAAATTGGCAATAAGCCAGCATGATTAGAACAGACCCCTGTCCCATCTACTAACATGGAGGAGGTGGAGAGCTAATGACAGATAATGCAGCCAGTAGAGCTCCAATGGGAGAGCTCCAAATGTTTCTGCTTCACTTTTCAGGAGCCGTCATGTCTGTCATCTTTTTCTACAGTCTAAGATCCCACCAATAGGCCCATTTTGAAAAATAAGTACATTTACTTTTGATACTTTAAGTAAACTTTATATGCTATTTTATTGAAGCAAAATAGCAAATGCTGGACTCATACTTGTGACAGAGTGTTTTTAATCTACTTGTGATCTTCCACAACTGCCAAAGAAACGTCCAAAACCCCAAAACTTATTCATTTTATAATGAAATGAAACAGAGGATAAGAGCAAATCCTCAAAATTGCAGAGCAACATTTGGACAACCCAAAACATTAGTCATCCCACAGTCAGCAGAGCCAACAGCCTCTGGATGCATTAATACATTGCTGTCAATCAAAACGTTTCCATTGGAGTGATTGGCTCTAGTTGTCAAACCAGTGAGCCATAAACTTGTCAGTTCAGCAGAAGCAAGGAATAATATATCATCCTTTGCAGTGAAGAGTATTGATATGAAGTGTACTCCTCTTTATCCACCTCTCTTGGGTTATTTCCACTTCTCTGGGCCT
The DNA here is from genome assembly GCF_963930695.1 of Labrus bergylta. Lineage (NCBI taxonomy): Eukaryota > Metazoa > Chordata > Actinopteri > Labriformes > Labridae > Labrus > Labrus bergylta. The sequence goes on along the minus strand of NC_089213.1, from coordinate 2,430,777 downwards.
GCACTGCACACGCTGCACTTTAACCCAAATCATGTGTGTGCATGTTAGCTTTCTTAAATAAAGGATTACATGTGCAGTATGGGGGAGAGGCATGGGAACGGTATGCAAATTTTGTAACCTGAATTTATATGGAACAAGATTGAATGCATCCCTCCAACGTGTTAATGCATTTTTCTTTACATTCCCAACAGATAGAGCATGCACACAAATCCAAAGCTATAGGCACCATTCCTAAGGGAAAATGTTCATGTTTGAATTGTATTCCAGATCACAATATCACACATTTCTGCAGATCGAGTTTGGCTTAAATCATTCTTGTAAAGGGCAACAGATTATGGAAGGATTGCTCGTCAATACGCCTGCAGCAAACGAGAAAGAAAATCAGTTGATTAAAAAAGTGCCCCGCCCATGCTAACACACTGCAGACCTGTGAACACCGAGCAATACTGCAACACAGTCACTCTCATACAACAACAACAACTCTTTAATGAGCCACCACCTAGCTATTAAGCCACCTGTGACACTTTAAGTACAGTTGTAATTTCCAGCTACAATCCGGTCACTGCTTTTAGTTATGTTGCTCTGAATCTTTGTGAGTGTGCATGTATGCGCGTGTGTGTATTGGTGTGTGTGTAGGCACTAAACAGTATATCCTGGCTTGTGTAGACATAGCAGCTCCCCTGCTTTGCTCGTCTGTCACAAACACAAGCTCTCGGTAATTAAAACAGCTTGTTCTGTGTGCTGATTACAGGGGGAAACATGGTTGGTGTTTATAACCTTGGGGAATCAAAGGAAACCTCAGTGACCTCTGATATTCGGTCGGATGTACACACAGACACACACACACTCAAATCCATAAACACACATGCACACAATGCTTGACGTCCCAACTATAATTATGCGGATGGAGAGAAAGTAAGTGGCTCGCGAGCAACACTTTAATTTGAATTCCTCCTTTCGCCCTCCATGTTTCACTAATAGTTCCATCTACAGTAATTTGTTCTGTTTCGGGCGATGACTCATAACAAAGGCATTTGGATGTTAAACAAATGTACAACACACATGTCTGTATGCACACACACACATTCACAAATCCTTCTTTGTCGCTTTTTTTTTTTTTTACATATTTTTCCTCCCCTCCTTACACTTTTCCCTCAGTTTCATCCCCTCTTCCACCTTTTTTTAACAATCAGTGTTACAGCTTTTGGCTGCAGAAAGTGCAGAATTATAGCACATCAGTGTTTTAAGTGCTGCCGCTGTAAAATGGGTGCAGAGAAACCATAAGAAATAGAATGAGGCTGCGCAGGCGGGCCGTGCTCCGCTATGCCACTCGTTTACTACCCTGGCACGGCAATAACATGATACAGCGCACACTTGGGGCACATGACACCGAATCTACCCAGCAGATATTTATGAGGGACGTATTATTTTTCATTATGCACACATTAAATCATCATTTGAAATACAAGGCCAACGCTTGCTCTCTTTTTTTTCCTCCTTTTTCATCAGTGTGATTCCACCCAAGAGCCTGAAAACATTCACAAGATTTCTGTTTTGCTTCAGAGTTTTATTTGGCCATTACCACGGAGACTTGGAACTAGTTCACTTTTGATTGCCTTTAACTCTAACACTGTCGCTTTGACTCTGACGCTCAGGTAATAGATCGCTACTTAAACAGCTCCCAGGGGAGAATAAAGACAGTCATTTGAGGATATTCCAACTAAAGCTGCATTTCCACCAAAATAACCAGCGACTTTAAAGTCTAAGAAGTATTCCACTAAAAAGTTCCTAGAGCTCAAAGCCAATTTATATTTGGGAAATTATTTGACATGTGAAAAGCAACACCAGTACTGCGCCGCATATATGAGAAAGAACGACTTGAAAACCAATGGGGGATAAGTGTATACTCTTTATTTTGAAAACCTTCAGCGCATTACTTTCCCTTTAGCAAGTCAATAGTTAGCACTATTTAGTACGGCATAACACATATCGACTATGACATGCTATTTTTTTTAACCCCACTTAAAAAAACAACTATCCCTAATTAGCTAATTAGTTGATGATAAAAAGAAACACCTATACTTCACTAATATTGATCTTAAACACATGCAGTTCTTCATGGGTCACACCAAAGTCCCTATTCTTTTGGACCTTTTTTTGGACTTCATTTAGGACCCGTTCCACTTGGTAGAATTGCTCTGATTTTCCCTGAAAGTACCACGTCTCTCTGGGAAAGCTACCCAGAGAGGAAACCTGGCTGATCTTTAATGTGAAGTTTGGGTTCTGTGTTTGATGACAGAGTAATACCTGAGCAGGAAAACGAACAGGAACAGCGTAAGCATCATCAAAGTACCCATAATCACAGTAAAGAACATCCAGACGGATATCATGGCTTTATTCCAATAGTTACCACATCACTCGCTGGCCTCCTGTTTCCCATAAGCTCTTTGGGAATGATCAAATGGGTCGAGTGTTTCTCTGCTGCTCTAAAACTTATAAATACATCTCTTGAAAGGATTTTGACCTATGCTGGTTTGGTATTGATTGGGATATTAGATGCACCGGTTGTAAATGTTATGCACAAACTTCCGCGCTCAATCTCATCTGATTTACGCCCACGTCTTACTTGCTAACACTCTTGGAGTTAAAGGTTGTTCTGCAGAAACAGCACCTTGTTTCCCTGTCACACATGAACCGCATAAAACGTGTCTGAACGAAGATAACTGACAAGTAGGAGTTGGTGAGTCACTGTTTGTTCTGTTGAGCGCAGTGTTGATCCGTGCATACTCATTTGGACTGTGGACCCATGGGAATATGCATCGAGTTTCCCAGAATAAGGATGTTAATCTTGAATCGTTGGCCTGGTTTCCCTCAGTGTCTAATCCATCATGTGATATCAAGTCTCTCAGAGTGGGAACAACACTTTAAATCATGATTAAACTTAGAATTAGTTTACAGACAATGCTCGTTTTTAAATAAATGCACAACAGCAATGCCCTGAACCTATTTCTCTAATTATTCATGCTTCTAAACCATGATTTAGCATGAAGGCTAGTTGATTTAATGGTTAACTGACTCTGTTGGAGATTTCAGGTTGTAATTGAATATCAAGGATCTCCTTTATTATTAGATTTAGATGTTTTGTAACACAACAATTGACATTTCAGAACCGTATTGAGTACCTTTTTAAACTTTCAGTAAGATGAACATTAGCTAGCTTTTAATGAGGTCATATTTACAATTTGATGTACTGAATGTTTCTCTAGCGACAAAGTTTCAACACTGTTTTCTTGACTTCACATGTTCATTTTCACAGTGGGTTAATTGTGGGAAGTTACAACTTTTCAGTCTGTTAATTATTTTGAAACATGCTTGACACACATAGGCCTGACAGCACGAACAGAATCCATAGACATGCATTAGTGTAAAGATGTCAGAGTGAGTGGCCTGTAATCCCATACTTTGTCAGCATCGGGACTTGAACCGGCAAACCCTCCGGTTCCCATCATGAGTCCCTACAGACTTCAGCTACTGCTGCACCAGAGGTGAACTTGTTACTCTCAGGGTTTGAAACACTGACCTTCAGATTGGTGGTCCTGCCAGTTGTTTTACCAGCTGAGCCACTGAGAGGGCAAATATATTTTACCAATTCTTTCTGCCTTTGATACAGTAGTCTCACTTCTTTCTTTTGACACAGTCCGATGGTGGTGGCTGGGCGTCAGGCAGTGGTTGGGAGTCGGGCAGTGGTTGGGTCGACACAATCCGATGGTGGTGGCTGGGCGTCAGGCAGTGGTTGGGAGTCGGGCAGTGGTTGGGTCGACACAATCCGATGGTGGTGGCTGGGCGTCAGGCAGTGGTTGGGAGTCGGGCAGTGGTTGGGTCGACACAATCTGATGGTGGTGGCTGGGCGTCAGGCAGTGGTTGGGAGTCGGGCAGTGGTTGGGTCGACACAGTCCGATGGTGGTGGCTGGGCGTCAGGCAGTGGTTGGGAGTCGGGCAGTGGTTGGGTCGACACAATCCGATGGTGGTGGCTGGGCGTCAGGCAGTGGTTGGGAGTCGGGCAGTGGTTGGGTCGACACAATCCGATGGTGGTGGCTGGGCGTCAGGCAGTGGTTGGGAGTCGGGCAGTGGTTGGGTCGACACAATCTGATGGTGGTGGCTGGGCGTCAGGCAGTGGTTGGGAGTCGGGCAGTGGTTGGGACGACACAGTCAGATGGTGGTGGCTGGGCGTCAGGCAGTGGTTGGGAGTCGGGCAGTGGTTGGGTCGACACAATCTGATGGTGGTGGCTGGGCATCAGGCGGTGGTTGGGACAACACAGTCAGATGGTGGTGGCTGGGCAGTGGTTGGAAGTCAGGCAATGGTTGGGTCGACACAGTCTGATGGTGGTGGTTGACGGATTATAAACACAGTCTTGGTGCATCAAGAAGTTTCAAAAGATGGAAATGGCAGAATCTTTGACACTTTCAAAGGATTGGCAAACTTTCTTCAACTGGGAAAGATAAATCTCATTTAGATATAAAATTTCACAGAGATAAGTTTTATGGCTCTTATACAATGCTAAATGAAGACGTTGGAGGATTTAAATCAGGACATTGCCTCTGGTTTGTGACGGAGCTGCTTCTTCCTCGGAGAAATTCCTCGTGAATTTTATGTTCCTGACAGCAGGCTGTAAATTTATGTGTGTGAATAGTCAAATTTAATGACATTCACATCTGGTAAACAGGGGCCCTAGAATCCAACATATTTCACATCACTGCTGCTATTCTTAGACACTTTTAAATCAGCTGAGTACTGTCTAGTCGTCGGCTTTATTTTGCCCCTGATGCGCGTGTCCTCTGGGAGTTTGTAACAGAAGATGAAAAAGCCAGGCTGTTGTAATTAAAGTAGTGGAATGAGGAGCTGGTTATGACTCTCTCAGTCACAATTTGCCAGGTTATTAAAAGGTGAAACTTACTGGAAGGTGTATTGTTATTCAAAATTAGAAGGTGCATTCCTGACAATCCAATTCCACTTCCTTATCTAATGACAGCAGCTGCATGAGATATTATCGTCGCTCTGATGTACGTGCTGAAGAGAGTCTGCTCAAATGTGCACAGGATTGTATGTTGATTTCAAATGCAGTTAAATCTCAGAGAAAATGTTTTTGAATATTTATGTACTAGGCATTCTACAAAATACTCATTATCAGAGGAACTCAGGAAACGCACTTTACTGGCTTTCTTTGTGAGGGGGTTATACTGTAAAGGCTTTGCTACAATTCAGATTATTGCCATTTGTCCTAACTTGTTTTTCTACTTGTATTTTTTGGATAAGATAGTCTGGGAAAAAAAAGGTTAAAAAAGATCAAATCTGAAGTAGGTTTCATTCCAGCCACTTTTGGGGGGGTTTTTTAAGCAGTGAAGGAGAGTAGAGGAGAAACCCTCGGTTATTAGTGACAAGAATCCATTTGAAGAGAAAAAACGCTCACAGACGTAAGATAGCTGCTTCTGTGAAGTTCCCAGCATTTCATAATATCAACTCACTTTCAATGTTTGTATTGTATCAATCAAAGATTTTTGAGTGCTTTTTCATCATTGAGGAGTTAGGATAAACTTTTTTTTTTTCCATGCCCTTCTCCAGGGAAGGGAACACAAAACTGTGACAAATAACCCCGAGAAAAGTCACATTTCTTCCGTGCTCAACAAGAAAGATGACGGTCATCAGCTGTTATTTTGTTCAGCTCTGTGGATGCAATCCACCGTTGTTTACCATCACATGGGAACTCGGGGCAAATGTCAAACAGATACTTCAAGGTTCATCACAATGGAACATTTTTATGAAGGGAGGTCATCAGTTATACATCCACACACACACAGCTCCTTGTGCAAAGACCCGAATGTGCAACATCCACAACCTTTTATAGTCGCTGTAAAGATGCATTAGCTTGATTTCCTTTACTGGCAGCACTTTGTAAATTAGCCTTTTGTCAGCTGAGGTCCATCAACAAGTGACCTTTTCAAACCTCCAGCCTCTGTCAGAAATCAAAAGCATGCGGCTGCATACTTTAATTCTGACTGCGGGGCCAACCTCGCTGACTTATTCATCACCTCCATATTTACAGCCCGAGCAGTACACAGAGCATGGCACTTAAAGCCAATCTGTTTGACTCGCCCATCTTTTGCACAATATTTTTTCAGCCCTTTGCAGAAGAACATGAGATGACGTGTCAGACTCCTTCCCACACATTCCATCTCTTTTTCATAATCCCTCCTTGCTGTGCTCTCAGCCGCTCGCTGTCACTTGCTGTCTTACTCCTCTCCTGTACTTTTGAACTTTTTCCCCCTTAATCCTATTTCCTAAAATGGCCCTGTGTGTCTCTCGCCAGAATTAAGGCCCTGCCGCTCGGTTTTCCAGCCAAGTGTAAATGAACAGACAGGCAGGCAGGGAGTGAGGGAAGGGAGACGAAGACAAGAGACCCAAAAAAAAAAGACATCGAGAGAGGATGGTAATGATTAAAGGGTTACAGCGCTGACATTATTATTCCTGAACCAAAATTGCTGCTGCCTGCCTTACAACTTTGACACATTGAAAATTATATTCTTTTCTCCTTTTAACCATACTCTTGTCTGATTTCTCCCACTGCTGTATCTCCTCATTTTGCTGTTTCATGTTCCTATTGGGTCTAATTCAGTGGTTCAGTCTGCCCTGTCATTACACAACTGTAATAAGAGGGTATTTATCTGATCTCTGTTATGCAAGACTGCCCTCATTATGAAAAAAAAAGAAACGACCAAATGGATCATTGGCTACATTTTTCTGATAAGCAGCCTCTTATGACTGAGAGAATAATGACCGCCATGACCATGTCATTCATTGTTTCAACAAGAACCATAGTCTTTCAAAGAAATGTGCGTTTTCTTATTCTCTGTGAAGGTTACTGAGTTACTGAATACAACAAATCTGTGGGTTTAAACTACAAGGATAATGTCAGTGTGCAGTTATCTTAGATTAGCATAAATACTGGACAAAGGGGAAACAGCCAGGGGCGGATCCAGGGGGTGGCCACCCTTTAAATCTGATTGGCCATACCAGAATTTTTAAACTATGATTTCCTTGTTGCCTTTTCAGAGGAAGGACTCAGCTATTTAGACTGTGGTAAAACAGGCCATTACTAGCTTTCTTTGCATTTAACTTAAGCGTCAAACTCCGCTGTTGAAAAACGAAGCCGATGAGGAATTGCAAAAAAAATCCTGCAGTTTATCGAGTGTCCACTTGAGGCTGGCTGCAGAAGCAACCAGAAGTCACTTACACAACAGAGGCAAAAAGTCTGTTTTTACAGCAGAGATGAACATGTTTACAACCTGGTTCAAATTAGTAAATTGATCGGATTAGCTCATGTCTCGATTGGTGAAATCTTGACGGATAGGCGTTTTGCACAATAAGGCGCGTAGCTGACCTGATTGACAGGTGGATGCAGTGTAGCGGTGTGTTAAGAGGCATAAAACCCGCCTCAGCTTCAGCTCTTAGTCTGTTGTTTATAAGGTTGACTGAAAGTTGGTTTGAGACAGGATTTCCTTAATGGTGGCCACCATCGATGGGACTCCAAAGCCCCCTGCAGTAACAGATGGGTGATGTCACTCAGGCTTCGTTACAGTCTATGCTTTTAATGTGGTTATTTTCCTTAAGTTGGTTCTTTAAATCATGACTTTGAACACATCTCCTTTTTGAGTCCTTTCAGTATGTGAATGCATCCTCAAAAGTAGATGCATAAACACAGTTGAATTCTTGTTTTTCAGCCACAGTGCAGGAGGTGAGACAGCAGGATATTGTCAGAGAGACAGATGAGCAGAGAGGGGACACACAGATGTGTGAGAGAGAGAGAGACCAAGAGAGACTACTTACACAGCATCAGGCTCAAGGGAAATCTAACCAGGCAATATCCAAACCAAGGCGCTCTGCTCCCGCCACCTTAGCCCCACACAATTACAATACTATCTGACAAAGATATTGAGCGTGGATCCCTTGCTATTTCTGTGGATGCGTGTACCAGCCCAGAACCTGATTTTATATAAAAGTACCAAAAAAGGCATTAGCACTGACTTATTGAAAAGACAGAGCCATGGAGCCTGGCAGAGCGGGCAAACACAGTAAGAATATGTTGGCTCTCCAGAGTCCCGGAGAGAAAACAGACAATATGAGTGTCTATCTTGTCTGCGGTGGAGGGTGTGGTTTTTTAAAAGTTGACCTTTACTTTCACACCATCTCTTGAAAGGCTCGTTTGTGACCTTATGTGGGGTGGGGTCTAAGAGGACAACTCTTATGTGGGTTGAATGAGTCATGACAAATGGCCATCTTGTTGTCTTTGCAGTGAGATAAAAAAAAGATCTGAAAACTCTCAGGCTGACCTTTTTGAGTCAGAAGAACCAAACATATGAAGGATAACTTTCCTCCAAAGCTTTCATGATTGCATACATAAGTCTACAAAATGTTTCTAAAAGAGCAACACACTTGCTTCCATTAAAGGCTTTACATGTACAAGTATATCCTCTGAAAATAACTCTGTGAGTCATGACTGTCTACAATGAGTGTAACATCTGAGTCCCACTGTCTGTGATGCTTTCAGAGTTTTCAGAGTCCTATCTTCAGTTTGTTTACATCGTTGGGACAGCCAGCTGACTCCTCCCCTCATGTATAAAAGTTGTTTAATTGAGGGACTAGAGAAAAGAAGAATAACATACTGTACTCACTGCTTAACTGTGTTTCTAGATCACGCTCATTTCAGGTAAATTTACATGCAGTGTGAAGATACCAGCATAATAAATTTCACTAGCATTAGCATGCTAACACAACAATGCACCGTAAGTTGTTTTGGTTTCATGCTGGTGTTCAAGGGCAACATCTGCTGGATCAAAAAATTGCATATAAAGCCTTTAACAGAAGTAAAAATTGGACCAGTTCAACCATGGACTGAACACATACCATCCAGCCAAAAAATATAGTTTCAAACAATGGCAACTGGTCTAGCCTCAGGACCAGCCATCAACTCCTTGATGATAAATTGTGACCCAAATTCCTGATATTTTTCTACCAATCCCAAAAAAAGTGGAGGTTTGGACCACGATGGTCCAAAACATGATTGAACAAAAATACAGAATAAAACAAGCATGTTTTAAAAGCTCTCCATAAACTTTTTGACACAGATATTTTTTCAGGCGACCCACTGAAAAGTTGAGTACCAGTGTTTTAAAAGATCTTCTGTGCAAGCATCATAGCATGTTAAACAAAAGTATTATACAGTTTATTAGGTTCACAGTTAACCGTGCCATTATATTGAGCTTAATTAAAAGTTAAAAGTAGCATTTTTATTTTTGATTCAAGGTTGTCATGAAGAAGTTTTCTCTCGCAGAATAAGTATCTGGGGTTGGTTTCAGAAACTCTTTTCAGGACATATGACATACAGGTCCTTTCATGCACCTTAAGGCGTTTCACCAAAACACAGCTGGAAGAAGATGAATCAGGCTCATGAAGCACTGGGGAGATAACCTGCTGTATTAAGTTGGTGTCAGCACTCTTGCTGGCATTAAGTGAGAAGGGAGAGTCCGGTCTTTAAATACCATGACATACACATCTTCTCTTTTACGTCTTAGTAGGGCAAAAGGAAAACTTTAGGGAGGTAGGGGGAAGATTTTTCTAGGCTATATCAAGTTTTTCTTCGTAACATTTTGTTTATGGACCCTTCTCTTTGAACCTTTTGCTAAATATATTCCTCTTTGAAGCCAATCTAATGCTTTGAAAGCAGCCCTTTCTACCATGAGTCATATCAATTACCTTCTTCTTTTGACACTGCTCTCTTTTTAATGAGTGTCCACATCACATGTTATATTAAAGAGTCTTGGCCCACTGTTCTCTCATATTCACCTCTGAGGTTCCTTGAGGTTATGTAGCCTGGTGTCGTCCTTACTTTACCTCTTCATGGTCAGAGCAAAAAACCTGCCAGCGGGCATCAGCAGAGAGCGAATCTTTTTTTTCTTCGTCCTATAACAGGTTCAGTCTTCTCTCTTTTTATCCTAATGAGATCTGCTTAAATGACCAAGAACAGTGCCTCAAAGGATAATGGTAAGAAGACAGTTTTTTAATGTACAACCTAACTTAAAGTTCAGTCATGTAAAGTGTAAAACATAGGCTACTATTAACTCTACTACATCTTTACATTATGTCCACGTCTTCTATTTAAGGCCACTCGGTTGTGTTACTTTTAAAGTAAAAAACAAACCCTCAGTTATGAGAAAAGTCCATCCTCTCTGTCTTTTACCTGCTCCACTTTTCAGAAAATGTTTGCTCAAACAGGCCGTTTTGGAGATTTTCCCTTCATGACATCACAAAGGGCAGTGACCCCTCCCCCAGGTGGGTGACACTCCCACAGCTAGGGGTTTGTTTGGCCCTGTAAGTCTTCCTTCTCTGCGTAAACAATAGAGCATTGTACAAGAAGGACCAAGCCACCCAAGCCCTTTCAGAGAGGGGGCGTGGTCAAACACAGCTCATTTACATATTTAAAGGTACAGACACAGAAACAGCCAGTTCTGAGCAGGGCTGAAGTAGAGGGGTTTATAGGCATGATCAAAGACAGGATCAGAGTGGATTTTTGGTAAGAAACTTCACATACATGTTTTCAGGATCTCTGAGAATTATTTAAACTGGTTGAAGAGGAGAATCATATGTGACCTTTAATGATAATAGTCAAAGTAGATGTGGTTATTGGAGACAGAAAGGTACAGAAAAATGCTATTAATATGTGTGTTTGCGCTATAGACTGCATAACACATAGCCGTAGTCTCAGTGACGTCACCCATTGGACACACATACAGTAAATGACCAAGAACAATACCTGAACAGGCTCAAAGGGTATTGGTCAGAAGGCATACACCTAGTTTTAAATCATGTGAAAAAGAAGCAGAAAGACCTTTTAAAAGAATGTCAAAAGTGGTAAGAAATGCACGAGCTCAATTTAATAAGGCAGCAAAAGCAGTTTGATATGTTTAGCTACAAAATGTGGTAAAGGAAAAATTTAGACATAACATTGACAGTAAAAACAAAACAAAACAAAAAAGAACAACAACATACAAAAAAGGAGACAAGACAGCATTGACAAAACCTAGACAAAAAAGGAAAATACTCCCTTTAAATTAAGTATTGGTGTTATTTTTCTTGCTTTTAAATGCAGAGCAGTCGTGGATATTATAATGATATCTCGCAGTCCCCCAATCACTGCCACTTTATAGAGACTAAAATAATCCCTACGTCATTGGAAACATGAATTCACTGTCTGAAAAACAATATAGATTTCAGGACGATGGCATCAGTGACTAGGACTGGAACTACATATCCTATAATATTCTCTTTCTTGGCCTCGTGGCTGCACTACAAGCCTCAGGTCCAATCTTTTCCCTCTCACTGCGTTCATGATGTAAAGCCACTGCATGATCAGTAAATGGGATGTGCAAATGTAAGACTAATATATGATTTAGGGGGAGGATGTCCTATACAGTACATTCCTTATGAATAATTTACAAATGTAGATGTAGTGTAGAGCTTTATTTGAATAAATCTTTTTCATTTTTGTCTCGGGGGGGGGGGGGGGGGGGGTTGGTAAGGTTTTGACAGTGTACATATTTTATACCAAAAATAATGCATTTTCCTTTATTAAACATGGAAAAAATCTTCCTCCTGCTTTCTGCATTAGTATAACCTAGTGACCTGTCCATAGCCTGACATGACTGTTGCCCAGTGCTGATACGTTCTATAGGTCGCTGCAGCTACAGACAGCATCGTCAATATAGAGAATGGATGGGTGGATAGATGACTAATTTATGGATACCACCAAGTGTGAATAGGGTAAATGAATCGAAGTGAAACCACCAAGGAGCACACGGGAGTAGAGCTTGAAGAAGCAGTCAGATCCTTCATTGATTAAAGCAATACCACAATATAAACGTATAGTTACAAGAAAAGGTCCTTCATCAGAAAGGGTTTGCATTCAAAATGGATTATCAGTCAAATATGTTATATAATCAAAAATGTAAATAGAGGGCGCAGTGGTTTGGAGGCTGTGGACCTCCAGGTGGGCGGCCCGGGTTCGAGTCCCACCTGTGGCTCCTTTCCTGCATGTCATTCCCTACTCTCTCTCTCCCCAATTTCCAGCTCTGTCCACTGTCCTATCTCTTCATTTAAGGCATAAAAAGCCTTAGAAAAAGCCCTCAAATTTAAATAGTATTTCCCAGTTTAGTAGAGTTTGGTACGCCACCAAAGTGTATTAGTTATTTGAAGGAAACTTCTGGAGCTAACGGTCAATTCAGCAATTTTCCTATCGTGCAAAGAGACTGATGTTTCGACACAGCCGGTGTCTTCCTCAGTCATTGTCTACTTTATTCTGAAGGATTTACTTCCCCTTCTCCTGGATGGATTGGTGTCAAGTATATCTTCTCGTGTCTTTAACCGAGGGAACCTGCACACACTATTAACACTATGCAGCTTAACATGACCACAGGTGTCCAATCAGCAGCTGCAAATTCCCTCGCTATCCTCCCATGAAACCCCCCCCGTCCTCTGCCCACTCTACCCCACCTTCATAATCCCATCAGAGAGCCCAGGCATTCCCGGGTGAGCAGGTCGATGGAGGGGTTTTTGTACCTGGAGGCGTACCTTTCCTCTGGCCTCTAAGAAACTCAGCGAGAGCAAGGAGCTCAGCGTGTGTTTAAGTGAAAGTCCTGTTAACCCCCATTACCCTCTGCAGCACTGTACTGCAGGATTAGCAGAATACAAATAGCACCTCTTGCCCCCTCCCCTGTCCTCAACACCACAACTCCTACACACTGGAAGGAGTTGCTGACTGTGAGAAAGAGTAAAATATGATTCGGGGCCGAGCAGGTGTTTGCTGCATGCTAAGCAGGGTCCTGCTGCTCATTATGCGGGGCTTAATGGTGGGAATGCATTAGCGAACAATGTGAATTTTTATAAAATCTGTTGAGCAGGGTGATGAAACACACCAGAGGAGTGTTACCCCTTGATACCATGTGAACTTGGCTTGCAGAGGCTCAGATCATGGTGTGAAACAAGGGAAACGCCAGAGGGTTTTGGAGGCTAATTAATAATTAATAGTTCAGTGCTTCTTTGTGTTGTTGGTTGGTAGTGTGAAATCAAAAGGCATTCCAAATCAACTGGAGCTCGGTCTGCTGCGAGCCAGAAACTGCCCACACCGCTCAACCTTGTGAAACTGAAACTCAAAGATATGGTTTATAACTTCGGAGAACAACTTAAGTGGGCTCTGTTCAAAGAAAAGAAAGGGAACATTTAACTGCACAGGAAAAAGAAAAACGCTCATCCACATTGTTTTAACTTGAAATGATTATGAACTTTAATTCATTTCATTTTAAGAATTTAATGTGATTAGAAAAAAAAACAATCAAAATGTCCCAGAGCCCAACGCAGTGTCTTCACATTCAAATCACGTTTTTTTTTTTTAAATGTTTTTGTTTTGTTTTGTTGTTTGGGGTGTGAGTGGGCGGGGGGGACTTTTTATGCCTTATTTAAGAGACAGGACATTGGATAGAGTCAGAAATCAGGAAGAGAAAGAGTGGGGAATGACTCGAACCCGGGCCGCCCACCTGGAGGATCCCAGCATCCGTACATAGGGCGTGCACACCAACCACTAGGCTACCGGCGCCCCCCAAATCACTTGATTTGTTGAACTATATCTCTAGAGGTTTTCCCCCTTTATTTTTCACTTAATCATGTAAAATTATAGACTGTATAAAACATGGACGTAGTCTCAGTGATGTCACCCATTGGTTATTGATGGGGTATTTTGAAGCCCAATGATGGTGGTCGCCATGTTGAATATGGAGTCCCAACCTAACTTTAGGTCAACCTATAGGAACAGGCAAAGAGGTGGAGCTGAGACGGCACTTTTGACTCCTATCACATCGGTCATGCCCCTATTTATGCACTGTTATCCTTCATAAAATCAAAACCAAAAATCACTCCCCGGTCTGTGTGTGCCAGTAAAGAAATGGACTTTCTGCTGTGAAATTTGGCATTTGAACACTTTTCAACATTGGATTCATTTTTGGGGAAAAAAAATCTATGGTTAGTAGTATTGTAGTTAAAACCAGCTCAACCAAGTACGAGTCCCAACCAAGACCAGAGTGTACTGACACCAAGACCAGACCAAATCTTTAGAGGTGGAGTCCAAGACAAGATCAAAAACCAAGTCATGACGGTCAACACCAGACCAGTACACTTCCCAAAACAGAACGTGTGAAATGTGCACATGTGCACGCCATACTTCTCAACTGAATCTGAAAGAGCCACATTCAGGTGAAATTCACCGTCTCATGCTCACAACATGAAGGCTTAAAGAGAGTTTCCATCCACCTTTTGAGATGTTTTAAGTCTTATGATTATTCATTGGTGTGTTTTGGGAATAACATGAATCAAACCAATTAGAGTGTCGTCTCCAATTCCCTTTGGACCCCAGGTGTGCCTGCAGGCAGTGCATTGCTATTAACACGGGGTTCAGAGTGGATTACATAGTGAACCTGCCTATGGTTACACTATGTTGAGATGTTTAAACGCAGTCTTAGAACTCATTTATTCAGTCTGACTTTTATATAATGCTTATATAAACTCAAATCTTAACATTATTGTGTTGTCTTTTTTATCCTCCTACAATTTTAAATATTCTTCTCCTATGTATTAATTTTAATATCTTGTTGCTTTTATGTGTCGTATTTTATTTTTTCATTTATATACGTATTTTTTTAATTCTTATCGGTGTGTTTTAGTCTCTCAATGATTTTATAAACTACTTTTTCATCATTAACTTTTCTGCACTCTTGTAAAGCACTTTGAACTGCGATTTAATTTGTCTGAAAAGTGCTGTATAAATAAAGTTTGATTGATTGATATGTTACTACTAATGCACCTTTCAGATAGCGGCAGGATACTGCACCAGTGACTTTGGACCAAGTTTTTGTTGGTCAATGGGGCATTCATTTCTGCTGCCTGGTGATTCTTTGCTCAACTCATTGGACTAATATACTTTTGTCTTTGTCTAAGATTTATTTTTTGGCTTTTTATGCCTTTTAATAGAAAGACAGGACAGAGGATAGTGTCTGAAATCAAAAAGAGAGAGAATGCCAAAGGAGCCACGGGTCATATTAAAACCTGGGACGCCCGCTTTGAGGACTGTAGCCTCTGTACATGGGGCGGGCAAACGAACCACAGCAGCCCCATATTCTAAACTTTCGAGAATTCAGTTTTCTTTTTACTGTTCTTATTTCGTCATGTAATTTTCCTCATCACCATCAATCAGTTTTTTTGTTTTGTTTTCAAATACTGTTTTGTCAGTTTCACAATGACTCTCGAGTGCTGCCTTTAACTTTTTCTTATGGACGTTTGTTTATTTAGCTGCATAGTTTTGCAACCTCGTTCATGTTTAGGGCAGAGCGCTCTTTACAAGGAGCTGATTGATAAATCCGTTTTTTTCGAAATCCTGCCAAGAAAAACAAGAGATCAAAGATTTTAAGATTTATTTTGAGAGTGGGTTTATTTATTTAATTATTCATGGTGTATATAAAACTATCCTGCCATGCTTTCATAGTGAACACACTCATCCAGTTTGAACATGATATTAGAGTGAAAAACCACAGAATGCAACTCTTGTTTTTCTGTCCACACACCCGGCCTCTGCTGCTCTCCTATCTATTTCTACCTTCATCGACGTGCCTCCTTTTTTTTATTCTCGCCTTCATTTCTGTCCTCCTCTCCTCCTCTCATCACTCACTCTCCTTCCATTGATCCTCCCGTTTACCATCCTCTCACCCGCTCTGTCTTTCTTTCTGCCTCGCAGTATCTCGGGCCAAATATGAAAGCCGACCAATATGAGATTTCTTGGTTGATGGGGGAACCACACAGCTGCTCTGTCACAGTGTTTCACAGTGTGTGTGTGTGTGTGTGTGTGTGTGTGTGTGTGTGTGTGTGTGTGTGTGTGTGTGTGTGTGTGTGTGTGTGTGTGTGTGTGTGTGTGTGTGTGTGTGTGTGTGTGTGTGTGTGTGTGTGTGTGTGTGTGTGTGTGTGTAGGTGCAGCTTTTTGTGTGTATTTTTGTTTAAAACAGAGAGTAAGAGAGTGTTTTCTGGGAGTGTAGTGAGTGTGCATCCTTGTGTGTGTGTGTGTGTGTGTGTGTGTGTAGCTCTACAGGCCCCTGGCTGTCAGTCTAATTCCTTTTCTATGTGAGGCTGAGATGCTTGAGATAACGGTGTTTTGTGCATGTGTGTGTTTGTGTGTGTGCGTGCGTCTGTGTGTGTGTGTGTGTGTGTGTGTGTGTGTGTGTGTGTGTGTGTGTGTGTGTGTGTGTGTGTTTGTGTGCTACTGTACTGCCCGGGCTTGTGTTTCAGCGGAGCTTCAATTAAAGTGAACTTGCTCCTGGGAGAGGAGCAGTGGCTGTCCGCCATGCTGCAGTCACACACCCACACAAACACACACACACACACACACACATACACACACACACACACACACACACACGAACACACACACACACACACACACACACACACACACACTATTCCCTGTGACTTACAGTATCGAATGGTTCCTTGCTGTACAACATTGCCTGACAGCCCACAACCTGATGGGAAATAGTGAAACACACAAAAAAGCACACTCTGAGACCTGCAAAAACATGCACATATAATAAATCTACCTCAGTTATGCACATTTTCTGAAATCCTGGGACTCGAGAAATACCTGCACACTGAATTCTCCTGCTGAAAATTACATTTTATAGCAATTTGCCACTGTACGATTTGCATGGCTGCACCTCCGGAAGCAGAAATTGCTCAACTTTGTCATTGTTCGCTCCACAGCGTCCATATTGTTGCCACCTCAAGTCGAATGTGTGCATATGTTTTTTATGGTTATTAATCATATAGTGGCATCTCATTTTTAGTGGCTTATTCCTCGGAGAGCTTATACAGAATGTCGCTGTCGTGCCGCATCAGCTCACCTCCTCCTGGGGAATAAAATGTACTTACGCTGAGAGCCTCTATGACTCTTAACATCGCAGCTGCACCGAGTCTATTTGTCTCCTGAGGTCGTCAAACTACATCTAAATGTTTAGAGCCGAGAGAAGAGACATAGGACGAGTGAGTCTCAGCGGGCTGCATGTTTTGACCCTGGGTCAAAAAGGTTTTTTTATTTAAAGAGAGATCATGAGCTTCTGTTGATGTTTATGAAAGTGATAAAAAAATGTGCCTCAGAATTTCTACTGACCTGCAAAAGAGCAAACACATTCTTATTTGATGTTTTTTTCATGTGCAGCACCCTCACTCTGACATCTCTCCACTAATGACTTCCTCAGCAGCTGAAGTACAGGAATATTATATAATTAATAAAAAAACGTCTTCAAATCTGTTTGCCCTTCACACCTACCTATACTTATAGTTATTGTTTTTTGAGTGCTTGGAATGTAATGGAACTGTTAACGTTCAAAGCTCTTCTAAAGCAGAAATGTGATATCATCCAAAAGCTCCAGATGATCTTTCTGGAGGGATTGTGTTGTGAGTGGAATATTTCAAGGTTAAGACTGAATCACTTGGTATGAATATTTCATATATTACATGATGCTTCAGTTACACGTTTTTGCATTTACACACACAACTTTCTTTCCAGGTCTGACAGGAATAGATAAAATTAACTGGGCGGGTTCATCCTTATCTTTCAGTTATTGTAAATTTTAAAGAGATTTGTTGCCACAGCTGTGTGATTTTATGACTGTATTGAAAAGATGAAAAGCAAACACTTGTATTTTTTGCGTTACCCTTTTTTCCTTGAGCCTTTTTTTATTTATTTATTATTTTTTATTTATTATATATATTTTTTTATTTTTTTATTTATTATATTTTTTTATTTATTATATTTTATTTATTTATTATATTTATTTATTATTATTATTATTTTTATTTATCCAGTTTATTTAATCTATTCCTGTCAGACCTATTTAATGACTGTTCAAATATTGAACAAGCCCTGCTAACTTTGTCAGTGTTTGTAGTGAGTCTCAGGTGATGTTTCATCTCGACATACAATAATCCTCACTTTGCCCGTTCTATAGTTTTCCACACTGCTGCGCCGAGAAGTCGCTAATTAGCTTTCTCCTCCTACCCTCTTCTCTGCTGAGCTGCGATTGTAAAACAAACTCCAACCCTGCCGCTTGCTCTTTTCGCCGACAGTGTGTGTGTGTGTGAGTGCTTCTTCCACTTCACTTGTTTACACACGATAACACCGCGAGCAAACCTGAAGAAAAGGCTCCATCAGTTTCACATGAAAAGACGGCGTTTACTCAAGTCAGCGCTCCTTAATCTTGACATGTGACGAACGACACTAATTTCCCGTCCTCTTTACTCCTCTCGAGTGCAGCGCACTTATTTTGATGATGTAAACACCTCGGTTTATCGTGCTTGGCTTCCAAATTGCTTGAAGTGGCTCCTTCTGTAATTGCGGTTTCAGGAGCAGGGTGCATGTTGCTGTGTGTGTGGAGGGGGAAAAAAAACAAAACAGCACAAGCAAATGTGTGTAAATAATCTCACAAGTACGCACACTTGATACTGCGGTGAGAAGTGCCGTAAGTGATCCTTAAACGGTCACCCGGGCTTGTGACTCTATCACATCTCTGCACCTTGATTAAGATCTTTAGGCTGTGACGGTAATTACCTGCCAGCTACTCGTCTTAAAAAACACTGCAGACCCCAGGAGAAAAGGGGGGTGGGGGGGGGAACAGAGGGAGGCAGAGGGACGGAAATAAGATGATGACAGAACAGTTGGAGTGTGGGTAAAAAACAAGAGCTGCGGGAAATAGGATTTTTCTTTTAAATGGAGTGTTTAGTGAAGGGAAAAGGGAGAAAGTGTAAACAGAATTAGAGGGGATTTGGATAATAAAAAAAAGGGGGATGGAAGAAGAGGACTGAGAGGAAGGATGGCAACTGCTGATACTGAAAGTTTGAGGCAAAATCCAGAGTCTCCCTAGACAAGGTTGTAAACTTTCCTACATCACTCACTTCTTTGATCTGTGGGCTTGTTTGTCAAAGTCTCTAATAATGGAAAAAAAGTACAAGAAACTTCACTAAAAACTTTTCTGGGCCTGAACATGAATTTGTCTCTATGTTTGGATTTAGCAGTGAATACTAAAGTTTGACTAATCTTTATGTTTCTTTCAACAATTTCCACATGCGATAGCTGTGAAAATCATTTCTTGCTAGCTACTTTTTTGCTGTTTCAAGTCGAAACAACATCAAAGTTTACTTTATCATCTAAATAAATAATGGATTTTAATCCGCTAGTAAGCTAAAGTTAGCCGCATTTTGGCTAGCACGGCCTCGGCCATGAAAAGTTACCACATTTTTTTTGTCTTTGTTAAACTGCTTGATTAGATGTTCTTACAGGTTTTAATTATGTTTTTAGAGAGAATTAGACAGCCATAGTTAATTATTATTTTGGAAAAAACCTTGTTGGCGATAAATACGGAAGTAGTCTTTGCTTAACAACCAGCTGAGCCAAACAAGCTAGCAGCAGCTCATTGTTCAGACCTTCCTGATGTTTTGTTTCCCAAGAAGAGTGTCCTAGAAACATTTTGAATTGACTCTTTTTTATTAATTTCAATCACCTTCAATCTTTGTTATGCCAAAAGAAGAACCTGCTGTTAACTGAGGTTCAAGTAAGAACCTAACCTCGAATGAACACATTTGGGGAAATGTTCAGCCTGCAATACCGTTACACTTGCATTGCTCTGTGTACCACATTGCAGATATTACACCATTAAAAATCCACATGGGGTCTTCTTGACTGATGATTAAATTCTGAAATTATTTTTCTCATGGGCAGCCCTATGCTGCTACTCTCCTACTCTGTTAGCTTATCCTGCAATTGCACTGCTCCCCTAAAAGTTTCCTGATTTTTCTTTTAGGGCTGGGCTGCATGTTTGGACTTTTTCCTGCCAGTGCCCTACTAAATTTCCCCAAGAAGTCGGGTTGAGGCAATGTGTGAACACAGCAGGTAATTTTCAAGGAAATGCACCGCGAGCGACTTAAAGAGGATGATTACGTTTATTTTCTGCAGCAGGAATGAACAGTGGTAAACACTTCGGACACAAAACAAAGCTTCTTACTCTTTTGTTTTTGCTTGCCAACTTCCATTCATCTATTTATCCATCCATTATCTATATCGCTTATCTGTTCGGGGTTGAAAGGGGGCTGGAGTCAATCCCAGCTACACTCTGGACTGCTCACCAGTCAATTACAGGACGCTGGCCAACTTGTACTTTTGCATTCTTTCATTGACACTGTGAATACATCCAAGAGTATCAAAGCTGGACTCTGTAGCTTCATCTTGGATGTATTGTAAACATGACTTCTGCAGCGTCCTTTTTTGTAGTGCCCTGTGTGAAAGGGAAACTCAGGGGTGTGCGTGTGTGTCTGACCTGAAATATAAGGAACGTTTATGTGCAAAAAAGCTTAAAACATGGACTTCCTGTTCAGCTCACTGCCCACTAGCCTGGTCAACATGACGCTGAGTCCAGCAGCCCAGACTCAAATTTTTAACTCCATTTGCAGATTTTTTAACGTTCATGACTATGGCAACAAACAAAGCTTAAAAGCATCTGGGTCGGCTCTAACGCTAAGCTGTCTTCATTTTAAATATCAGCTGCTCCTGACAGACTGTGAAATGGTAAAAAATGAGTTGGAAGAACACCACGGAGTAAGCTGTACAAAGACCATATATGTACTGTAGTATTCAAACCAGGCATCAGCGCTAATGCCTGCCTGCTGCACCAACAAATGTCATTGTCAGCCCCATCTCTGCTAGAGGATTAACAAAGGATCTCCACATCTCCTCTTCCACCATCCTGTCTTCCATCTACATCTCCTCCTCCTCCATTGTTCCCGTATTGTCAGCCATTGTAACTCCTGTCTTTTTTTTCACCTCCTACAAACCGAGGGCCCGCATTGAGCCATCAATCACAAGAGTGCAGATTTAAACGGAGAAAAAAAAAAAAGGAGATAAAGAGGCGAGGGCTGTAATTCCTATTTGTCCATCAACCCCCTCTGACTGACTAACCGGCTGAATCACGGTTAGCTTGTGCGGCTCGGTTGAGTTATTTGGTTTGAGTCTTTGAAGCTGTTTCTGGTTATGCGTTTGTCAGAGTGAGGTGTGAGGGGGATTTGCCCGCTACCTGCTCGTCTTGTGGCCGCTGATCCGTGAAGACAAACTAATTTTCTCCTCGGTCGGTAATGAAGAATGAAATCTTTTTTTTGGGGGGGGGGGGGTGTTGTTCATCGGCGCTGGGTTTAGCACACAATTGTCTTCACCCAGAGGAGCCCCGAAAGATTCTGCTTAAGTGCCTTGTGCCCTCTCGCTGAGACAGATAATTCATTTAAAGACGCATTCAAGCATATGTTGTTAGCTGTCTGCCTTTTCATACACCACCTCATGGATTCCAGTCACACACACACACACACACACACACACACACAAACACACACATGCACACTCATGTTTTTGATGGCTTGAACAAAGACACGCACGATAGTTGCATGAATTTATATTCATGTGCCACCTACTTTTATGCAAAATGCACACATTTTTTCTGTTCCCAGTAATTACCAATGCAAATTAGCAGCTGTAATTATATACCACCACAGTGTGTAAGCACCCTATAACATTCAAATTAGATTAGCTGGTTTATGCTTTTTGGATTTAATTGTAATTCCTGAACCCGGAGCTTTTTCCCTTCTCACATTAATATTGAATTTTAGAGGCAATAACGTACCTGAGCGTACTTTTGTGTTTTTTCGACATATCTTTATTAAGTTATTTGAATTTCAAAATACCTTCTCATCGAGGTTATGCCCATTTACATTTTTTCCATGTTAACGTTATTCCGGATAAAGAAGACAAAATTAAAGCTGCATTTCTGTTAGCAGGTCAAATTATGGGTCTGTTCATAGTTACCAACCCACAGAGAATAGTCTCTAGGCACTGCTCCACTCAGCTTCACAGAGTCATTTAGAGACTTTCAGTTCATTGGTTTTGTCATGTTTTGATCCAATCTCAACCGTGTTTCTGGTAGCAGCAACTTTACTCGTCACCATACAATTCTACAATTCACTTAGCAGACACTTTTATCCAAAGCGACGTACATCAGAGAGTAAGAACAAGACAAGCAAGGATCTAGAAAAAAGGGAACAATGTGAGTAAGAGCAAACGATCAGCTTTGAGTCCGATTGGACACACAGGTGCTGACAGGAAGTGACCAGAGGCAAAGCACAACATTGAGGGCAGTTCTTGAGAGCTCTAATCAGTATAGAAACCATCTTATAAGTCGTCGTTATCAAACAAAAACCATCGTCATTACCATCATCATCATCAATAATATGGAGACCATCATCATTAAGTTAGTAGGTATTCATGAAAGAGCTGGGTCTTTAGCTTTTTCTTAAAGGTACAGAGGGACTCTGCAGATCACATGGAGTTTGGAAGTTCATTCCACCACCGGGGGGCGACAGAGGAGAAGAGTCTAGTCAGCGTCTTAGGACCCTGTTGTGAAGGTTGGAATAGAATAGATGGACAAAGTAAGCGGCTAGTGAGTGAACATATGGAAGGAATTTGCAGCTAAAAGGAGTTGGCGTTGTTTTAATTTGGGTTGTACGAGGTGCCTATCCATGGCGGTCATCACAGCAATGTCCACTATGGACTGGACTTAAGCAAAGTGTATTTTAGTTTCTCACAGCTCCGACCATTATCAGTGTAGTATACCTTTAATCAATCAGTCATTGTTTAATAGTTAGCCCTGACCAACACCAAAAGTTATCTCATGACATTTACTGTACATATAGACCAGATCTAGACCAGGGGTTCCCAAACTTTGCCATGCCAAGGACCCCAATATACAAGGCTTTTTGGCTTTATCCATAGTGCAACTGAAGAGACGCTGAAAGTGCGAGGAAGAAAGAGTGGGGTAGACATGCATCAAAGGGCTGAGGCCGGGAGTCAAGCTGCCGACCAATGAGGTGAAGACTGTAACCTCTGCGTTGATGTAATGCTCTACTGAATGAGCTAAATCTGCACCCCAGAAGTAGTTTCTTTTGATAGGTACGAACCAGAGTCATTGCAAAAAAAAAAACATTTGCAAAAATCAAGGAAGTTGAATTTAGAGCACTTTAAAAGCTTCACCTAGCCGTCAGAAAACCCTCTTTTTTTGGGGGGCACTAAATTTTCTCATAAAGCATATAGCATCCATATTTCTGCAACAGAAAATCTGATGTCATACTATGCCTGACATGTTTTGAAAAATGTAGGTTCTATAAAGTCGGGTACTTCAGCCGGCTTTTCCCGACACAGGCTGTGCTGACCTCTATGTGCTTTAGCTAAAAACACTGACTATTGATAAGAACATCACACAAGCCCACTTGTAAGAAGTAGGTGGAGACCAAAACATAGTTGAAAATAGAGCAAATACCGAACTAATATTTCTCACAATAACCGTTTTGCTAACACTGTTTGAAACTCTACTTTACCTTTCATTGTTGAACGACCCACAGCTCCCCTACATTCAGTGACTGCTTTACTTAACAGAAATATCCAATTCTTCTGTAACACTTCTCATTTTTCTGTCTCTTTACACACACTCTTGCTCTTGGCCTCTGTAATTCAGTTATCTCCCTCCTCAGGTTTAACAATTAAGCATCCTCAGATTTTTCGTCAAATTACCTCATCCCTTTGCAGAGGGAGCGATTATCAATACAGTGTGTGTGTGCCTGAGAAGCAAAATTGATTTGCATCAGTGTCGGATCCTTCAGTCAGCTTTCCCCCCGGACTCTCTTCGTGTACACTTAGAAGAGCAGGACGGACAGCCGGGCTTGTTAACAGAAGGATAACATAACAGTGCTTCATTAGAGCACTGGCTGTTATCCTGGCTACCTGAATTTCACCCGCCCCAATTGATACCACTCGCTCTTATGCAAGCCTGGGTTAAAGAGCCCTTTTCAATTATTCAGTGTTTGTCTGAACCTGCATTCTGTACTTGACAAGCGAGGTTTTACAGCAACAAGACGCTTAAACACTTCTCTTTGATTCCTTTCTTCTTCTTCTTTGGTGTCCTGATCGTAGTTTAATTTTACCCTCACCATCTGGCGCACTTATTAGCTCTACTAATTCTCAAACACTACACTGAGTCTTTTTTTTTTGTATGCCTCCCACTTTGCCTGAATCTTTTAATACTTTTCTCCCGTCCATACTTTCCTTACATCTTTTTTTTTCCTCCATCTGCAGCTCTGTGTGGTTTTTTTTTTTTTGTGGTTTTTTTTTTGGTCCTGATGTTGTTTTTCTCTCCAAAGCAGCATCCTCTTTCTTTTTTTTTCTTTTATCTCATCCTCTCTCTTCTTGGCAAACACTTGCTACATTATTTGTGCCCATAGCAGGTGTTCTACTCTATTGTTGCAAGGACTTCTTACAACATTAACATCCGCAGATAATACGATGCAGCGAGGTTGCTGCTTGTGCAACTAAATGCAAAGACAAAAAAAACAAGGAGGACAAATGTGTGATATTTTTAGGAATAAACTACTAGAACTGATTAATTGTTTGCACAAAACACTTCCTGCAAAATCAGATGCTCCCCAAAGGTGTTAAAGCTGCCATTCCCAATCTTTCTATACACCTTTTTTTTACCCTCGTTTCCTTCCTCTTTTCATTGTCTGTGATAAATGTAGGAATGAACGCCGCCGTACACCAACATGGCAGATGTCTCTCACTGTGCGATTACTCAGCGTCAAGTAGGCGGTGAAAACAGGTGACACGTTTATTTGCGTGGCATGCGAGGAGAAGAAGAAGAAGAAGAAGAAGAAGGCTTTGACGATTAGTCATCATTTGTGCAAATGTTCCCTCTCTTCACTTTCTCTTCCCCAAGAGATGAGTCGTTTGGATTAAAATAAAAAATTGTTGCAACACATTGCGTTCAAGCTCTTTGGCAAAAGCTGTGTCCTCTCTCTCTCTCCCCCCCCCCCCCCCCCCCCACTCCTACACTATTAAACCGCACAACTTGACTGCAGTTATCTATTCATACACAGTAAAGCCCATACCTGCAGCCTGGAGGAGAGATTAATGTAATAACTGTCTCACTCCATGACTGCCTCTTCAATGCAGGAGCAGCAGGAGTGGAACACTTCAGACCAGCCTCTTTGTAGAGTACTCGTATATACTACAGTAATCTGTTCTGCTTCAGTCCTGCTTTTGTCTGAAGAGGACGACCTCTATGTCCTTTTCCACTCACCCTGTTCAAAGGGGAATCTGACTTGTGGGGGGGGGGTCTTTGATTCATTCAGGAGCTCATTGCTTAGGTTTCTAAACTTATTTCACTGAGCACCTCCTGCAGCAGTGCACACATCGCTTACTGTGTTAGTCATGAACTTTAAAGTCACTGACAAGCAAGTCACCTGCACAGACAACAAACATTTGTATAGAGTATCTCTGACACGCTGGAACTTATTGATGCATGTAATGGAATGTGTGCACTATAGAGCTGAAATGATGAGCTGATGAGTAAAGCAGCTGCTCCCACTCAACGTTCTTAAAGTCTTTATACGTGATTTTTTTGATCCAGCAGATGTCGCCTTGAGCACCAGCATGAAACCAAAACAACTTGCGCTGCATTGTTGTGTTAGCATGCTAATGCTAGCGATCTTTATTATGCTGGTATCTTCACACTGCATGTAAATTTACCTGAAATGAGCGTGATCTAGAAACACAGTTAAGCAGTGAGTACAGTATGTTATTCTTCTTTTCTCTAGTCCCTCAATTAAACAACTTTTACACACGAGGGGAGGAGTCAGCCGGCTGTCCTGGCGATGTAAACAAACTGAAGATAGGACTCTGAAAACATCACAGACAGTGGGACTCGGGTGTTACACCCATTGTAGACAGTCATGACTCACAGAGTTATTTTCAGAGGATAGACTTGATTTATATTATATTTAAGTGTGAAAAATCACATTTAAAGACTTAAGGCCAAAATACCCCCCTGGCAGGCGCTGCCGTCTTGACAATTTTGACGTCATTTGGAGCCATAGTCTGCGCAGTAGGAGCCCGGTCAATGGTTTATGACCTATACTGCAGCCAGTCAGCAGGGGGAGCTCTAAAAAAAAAAAGCTTCACTCCACAGGGGAGCTTCTTTTTTACAGTCTATGGTAAAGCCCCGTTTCCACCACGTGGTCCGGTTCAGTTCGGTTTCGGTACTGTACCCATTTATTGGCGTTTCCACCATCAAAACTTGGGCATGGTACCAAAATAAGGGATCCGTACCAATTATTTTTTGGGAACGTTGGGGTGCCAACGGTACCGATCCGACCCTAAAGGGGTCTCCAAAGGACTTTGGAGAGAGCTTTCTTCCACTGCTCCCTCCTCTCTTCACATGGGTCACCATGTCATGGAAACTGAAGCTTCAGTGTTTATCCAGCTCTGCATGGGTCTGTAAACCTTTCTGCGCTCTAACCTCTCTCCATTTTTCAAAAGCATCTCCAATATTGATCCTAGTTTTACCACGATTCTGATTGTGGAGGTTATTCAAAAATGACAACTTTTTAGGTCGTGTAGAATCGGTTTTATCTGAACCAGTTCACTTGCCCTCTTCCAGCGCTGCAACACCTGTTGGTTGGCCGTTGCCTGGCAAACCGAAGGGTGTTTTCTTGTCGAAACAAAAACACACCATTCCAGACATGAATTGAAACTTAGGAGGAGCATAATGTCTGATGATATAGTAAGGTTGTTTCTGATTTAATTCAGAAGATGTCTTGCATATTGGTCCTTTAAAGCTCTGATTGGTTGGTTGTCCACATCTCCACTCTGCATTTGGATGTTCAGGACACCTAGAGATTTGAGGGAAGAGACATCATACAGACGAGGTTTTTTCAAATATCAAATCTCATCTCAAGTGTTTCAGACGTCTGAAATCAATCTTTGAATCTTGTGTTTTCAGTTTCATTTTCCCACTGACTGTGTAGCTAATGCATCTTACAAACAATGCTAATGCTCCCCAGCAGTGAGACAGACTCACTATCTGCTTCACATTAACCTCCCTCTGTGTTCCCGATGTCTGTTGACCCAGGCGGATTGTTAAACTCCAGGTAGACACTGGAGAGTGTTATCCCTGTCACACAGGAGGAACACTGTTTTCTCACGCGCTGTAATGTGCGTATAGTGTGAACACATGAACACACACATAAAGCTCTGACTGCGGGGCATGCTGGGATGTGGAGGCCTAATATAGCAGCGCTGGTAACCAATGAATGTTTATAGTAGTAGATTCCCTCTAGGTGATACTTCACTACCGTCTCCAGAGACTTCCCCCAGAACTACAGCACATATGATGATAAATATTCATCATATTGCTCCACCATCGCCTGCAGATGCCCCCTTCTGCCTCCTCTGGGACCTACACACCCTGACACTTACATTATATCCATTTACACAAAGCCAGTTTGATGCGATGCATGCTCGACTGTGTGCTGTGCTTGCTGAGGTTAAGGTGTCTAGCTCAAGGGCAATGTGCTGCAGCGATGGCAGGTATCGTCCTGCTGGGAATCCACGGAGCCTCGTCATGTATTCAGACCCCCAGCTGGTAAATACACGTTTAATACTACAGAGTCAGCAGGGGCGCCCCGCGTACACTGAATACACAATCACTGCTGGTGATTTAGTTTGGAGTAGGGAGCCTGTGAGGGACCGAGAGGAAGATTTTCAGTGTCAGCACATGAAGACTGAACGCTGCATTACACAATGAAGGCTCGATCCACAGTCAAGTGAGAAGTATAGAAAGTAAAACTCAGATATGACCAAATATTACAGCACTTTTTTATTAAAGGATAGAGCTTTGCTAACATCTGTATGTTTAAAAATCTATGATACCACGCTCCCCTTCCCCCCTTGCTTTAGGGACAATAATTATAACAGCGGCTTTTTGGAGTAAATGTACATTAAAGGAGCGATATGTAACTCTGACACATAGTGTTTAAAATTGGTACTGCAGTCCAAATTAAACATTTTGGAGAGAACTGTCTCCCCCAAACCCCCTCCTCCCTAGAGTCGATACTCACACAGGTTGCCATGTCGCTGACCTGGAAGCTTCAGTGTTTAGCCAGCAATGCACTGGTCTCCTTGACACCTTTCTGCGTTCTAACCTCTCTCCATTTTTCAAAAACATCTCCAATATTTATCCTTGTTTTACCACGATTCTGGTCAAAACAAATAAAGAAGCCAGTATTTCAACATACCATGTTCCCTTAATGTCTGATGATATACTAAGGTCATTTATGATTGAATTCACTAGATCTCTTACATATTGCTCCTTTGAGGAAATAAAGATAAAAGCTGCAAGATAAAAAATGAAGATTCTGCAATAAAAGTCATAGTTTTAAGAGATGTATGGTCATCATTAGATTTAAAGAAGATTTATGGAATAAAAGATTTCAAGATGAAGTCAAAACTAGGAAATAAAAGTGGACATTTTCAGACTTAAAAAAAAATTGAATTTTGATTAGAGAAAGTGGAAATACCAGATCAGCTTTTCTTTTTCAAGTTTATTTCAAACGTTGACCAAACAAACAATCAAATACAAACACAAAAATCTATAATCTCAAATGAGAAGGAGCAGAAAGAAGAAGAATCTTAAATGCTTTAATTAACCAACCACTTGAAAATGATGAATCACATGAAAAGAAAGGCGAGTCATCAGAAACAGCAAGCTTAAAGACACCAAAGTAGAAATAATGTGAGAGTGAGATTATAATACTCTGGTTTTGTCATTAAATATGTCCCCTTTCATATAAAACATGGGAGTCTCTCATCTGTACAGCGACTGATCAGAGCGATACTGATCATCCAACAAAACATGTGCATAGAATCAAGGAAATATCGTATTTTTTCTCCACCTGGAGATACTCACACAATTGCAGTTACTATGCTGTTGCTATCACTATCTGTATTGTACTCTCCTCCCACACAGACTCGAAATCAACAAGTTCACTCCTGTTCTCTGGGGAAGAAGCTCGAATGCATTATGGGTAATATATACAGAAAAGCCAGAGCAGAGATAAATAAGAAGGTTTCAGTTTGAGCAGGTATCTAGAATGCACTTTGCATGTAATAACTCAAGGAAACATTCAACATCACATTTGGTATATTTGTCTTTGTGAGCTTTGTGTTTTCTATGAATGTTACATAACTATCTTTAGATTTTAATTTCAATGAGTTGTATCTGTTTTAAATGACACAAAGATACCTTTTCGTTATGAAAAACAAAACAATTTCCTCCCTGAAACTGTAATTTCCTCCACAAATATTTTCAGTTAGAGAGCAACTCAGGTCCTGAGCTCTTTTGCATTGTGAGATTTCATTTCATTTGTTTTAGCCGTGCAATGTAGAGAAACACTTTTTTTTACAAAGAACGAAAAGGTGCGTTTGAGAAGCTTATTTTGCACGTTTAAGACACAGCAGACGACGCGCATCAATCACTAATATCTACTTATGGTTTGTTTTAAATTTGTAGAAAAACCTACATCAGATTCATGGGGTGTTCTTCGGTTGATGAACGCCATGGCAGTGTAAACTGGAAGCTCATGCATCTTTTTCCTAATTAGCAGAAAATGCTCCTTTATGTCCATTTTTATGAGCTATTCCCGTGTCCTTGAGTGTTCTTACATTTTGTTCTCTGAATGTCAGCATGTTCTTTAAAACTGATCGAGTCGAATTTAAAGATGAATTCCTTCTTAAGACAGGTGGTGAATGAGGCCCAGTGTGAGTTATTTCATTTTATTTAAAATGACTGGTGTTGCACAGTTTTAGGAATATCTCCACGACATCATAATCACAAATTAACAGATTTTCAACATTCAAATATTTTTCTGTATTTGTACTTTATGTATGACATTTCTAGTTGCTGTTGTGCATCAAATAGCTCTAAATTTAAAAAATAATTTATTAAATTATGAAACGAATCCTCTGCTACGTATCTCAAAGAAGCCTTCCCCCATCTTTTGCGACATCTACACAAGAAAAGAGATTAAAACGTGCTTAAACACATGCACCTTACATGTGTACACAGGAGCTCCGACAGGCCAAAAGTCCCACTCACAAACACTACAAGCTCTACAAGCTCCCGTGCACTAGCGGAACCAATTGTTTGTAAAATTGACTTCATATTTAATTACCAGACGAGCAAATGAGTTTAAACTTGAAATCCCAAAGCCACTCAAGGGGAATTAAAGGGGTTTCCAAAAAGTTTTCAGCAGAGAGATAAATGACATTTTCCCTTTTTTTTTTTTATGGTGGTTGGTTATGTCACAGAGAGGAAGGCTGCGCACTTCTAACCTGTGTTATTTATCGAGTAAAAAAAAAACATGTCTCCCCAAAGAGAAGTACGAGGGCTTACTCTCTTCTTTAAAGTGTCTCTTTAAACAGGTTAGATTGAAAAGAGAATATATGTTTCCAATACTGCACCTTAGGCGACTGCATCCAACCTTGAACTGTGTGGAAGAGAACAATGGTGCCTTCAGGGACTGTGGAGATGCACAAGAACAGATTGTGGGAAACATAAAGAGAAAACAGCCTGGGTTTTCTCACTTTAACTTCAACTTGCCACTTAATATGTCTCAATGTCCTGTATAGTTATAAGTGTATAGTTAAGATTTTAATTGGTTTATAGTTTACCTAATTCTTGCTTATAATAGAGCGCCAGAGTAAATGTGACTACGTCATCACGCCGGACACAGAGGGCGGGAACTCTCTCACTAGTCGGAGATGTCTCATGTAGGTCATGTAGGTCGTCACAATTATCCGACCGTGGTGTAGTTAGCTTGTAGCATAACGTTAG
The DNA here is from genome assembly GCF_963930695.1 of Labrus bergylta. Classification (NCBI taxonomy): domain Eukaryota; kingdom Metazoa; phylum Chordata; class Actinopteri; order Labriformes; family Labridae; genus Labrus; species Labrus bergylta. Next base: position 2,399,823 of record NC_089213.1, on the reverse strand, counting down.
CTTTTTACTTCTGTCGGCCGCATTAACGCTTCAAACATAAAAACATAAAAATGGCGTTCATCTGTGAAGATTATCCTGCTGAACAAAACGCCTACGCTTCAGAAACGTGCGTTTGCTACAGAGCTTATTTTCTGAAACGGTCAAAAAATCCAATGAAAACATCCCATAGGTGAATTCTCGTTAGACCCCCATGGCGATGCTACTTCCGGGTTGGCCTACAAAAATACGTCATATGGTTTGTTCTCTGTTGTTGTAAATACGTAGTACCTTTATCTTTATTTAGATTTTATTCCTAAATATTCTAATTTTATTAATACACATGTATGTTCTTCTTGTCTTTTACTGTTGCAACACTTAAATCTCCCCACTGGGGATCAATAAAGGATTATTTTATCTTATCTTATTTTAACCAACTCGTGAAGCTAAGATTAGCTTCTTTAGCTACTTAAAGGCTTTACATGCAATTTTTTGATCCAGCAGATGTCGCCCTTGAGCACCAGCATGAAACCAAAACAACTCGCGGTGCATTGTTGTGTTAGCATGCTAATGCTAGCGATCTTTATTATGCTGGTATCTTCACACTGCATGTAAATTTACCTGAAATGAGCGTGATCTAGAAACACAGTTAAGCAGTGAGTACAGTATGTTATTCTTCTTTTCTCTAGTCCCTCAATTAAACAACTTTTATACACGAGGGGAGGAGTCAGCCGGCCGTCTGGGCGATGTAAACAAACTGAAGATAGGACTCTGAAAACTCTGAAAACATCACAGACAGTGGGACTCGGGTGTTACACCCATTGTAGACAGTCATGACTCACAGAGTTATTTTCAGAGGATATACTTGATTTGTATTACATTTAAGTGTGAAAAATCACATAGAAAGCCTTTAAAGGTGTTGAAATTAGCCAAAGTAAAGTCACCAAGACCATTTTATTTCTTGCTAGAAACACTTCTTACTACAGCAGGTGTTCTGTGAGGCTGGAGATTGTATTTTTTAGTGTAACAGGTCACGTAGTGTCTCCTGAAAGTCTCTGTGTTTCTGTTCCTTTCGTCTCTGTGATGGATGATTTCAGAGTTTGGACAGAAGGCCTCCTGCAGAGCTGCCCTCTCTCTCACAGAGAACTGCTCGCAGTTGGCAGCAGAGCACAAACTTGATAGAGAGAAATAAGATCCTATTACCACACTCACAAAGGGGAGGTAAGAGTTTGTCGGTGCTGGTGAGCCGTGGCGCCGTGCGAGTTCATCGTTATTCACCGACGGATCTCACATTTCTGTTGTGAGAGACACAGAATGTGAGACGGGACAGAAAAAAGGAGGAACGGCAGAAGTGAAGACGTTGCGATCCTCTTCCTTATTGTAATCCTCGTCTTCCCTCTCTCCCTCCGTCTACATCCCTGCTGTCGAGTCATCACATTTCAGGAGGAAAAAATGAGATTCGCCGCGCCACGAAGGCTGATGATCCCCTTTAACCTTTGCCTCTGAAGCACTCTGTTCCAAAATAGCAACCAGGGCCCTTTTTTTTTGTTTCTGCTCTTTGAAGCCCCCCCCCCCCTTATCTTCTATTAAAGTGCTGTTGACTTTGAACGCGCCCTGTTCCCTTCTTGATAGGCTGCCGTATCAGCTGAACGACTCGTTTCCTTCAAGTACGCTCAAAGTACCCTCGACAAGCATATCTCAAAGGCACTGTGGTGGTAATAGACCAGCTTTTCCTCACTTTTGGCACGATATCATTTGCTTAGGAGCTTGTCCTGGAATCAGCAGCGAGCGGTTAACGGTAATTTAGCTCGTGTTGGATGGCAATGGGGGTCGCGCTTTGTGGATAATTTCCAGTTATATGGTGACTGGAGGTGGGTTTTCTATTTGATGTAGTGATAAAAAAAACATGAGTCAAATGTATAAAGCCATGAATTACCCAAACATTACCACTATTGTAAAGAACACCTCATTTATAATGCAAGCCGAGTATGATGTGTGTATATTATATATATATATATACACATATGGGTTGAAATGTTAATGAAAATAGGAATGTATTAAATATAATATATTTCTAGGTAGGTTTTAGGATTGTTGTTTTTTTTCTTAGCAGTCCACATAGCAATAAGTGTTTTAATGAAAGGCCGATCAACATATTTTTTATTAAAGCAAGTTCAAGACATACAGTTAAATTGGGATGGAGTCAACATTTTTCTTTTTTTCCCCAGAAACATAAAAAAAATCCAGTATCACTTCTCCCTATAAACAACCCTCCCAGTGCAACAAATAGACCTCTTAGTTTAAAGACAAGAATAAAAGTGCAAAAGTGGAAAACTCACAAAAAATTAAAATACAATAACTAGCATGTTCCCAGACATTAAGGGAACATGCTATGTTGAAATACTGGCTTCTTTATTTGTTTTGACCAGAATCGTGGTAAAACAAGGATCAATATTGGAGATGTTTTTGAAAAATGGAGAGAAGTTAGAACGCAGAAAGATGTCAAGGAGACCAGTGCATTGCTGGCTAAACACTGAAGCTTCCAGGTCAGCGACATGAATCTATGGAGGAGGGGTGGGGAGGGTGGGGGGGCAGTTCTCTCCAAAATAACTAAATAAAAAGATAAGCATGAAAAAATAAAAGTACACTAAAAATTGCGATATGTCAGGTATGCGTAACATGAACATGCTCATAGTCTGATTCATAATAAGTGATCTACAGTGGACTTTACCGAGCTGCAATCATTAAAAATGGACCCATTGTGGGAGTCCTGAAAGTCACATCCACATCACATTTTAAAAAAAGCCCACTTTTTACAGCAGAAATGAACATGCCATGACAAGTGAAATCCACTTTCATTGTACATATAGCATTCCAAAACATCTAAAACATGAAAGGCCTGATGGAGGTGTCTTTTAAAAATGTTGCTATCTGCGGTGATGGACTCATCCCTATTTTCATATTTATATATTTATGACAGAATCATGCACATGAACAGGCTCAAAAGAATAGGAATTTATATTTCCTTGTGTTAATACACAGATTTGATGCATGTGGTCCCAGATGGAGATGAATGGTTATTTCTGATAAGCGGATTATGTTAACATCTTACTTTTTTTTTGCTGTCATTGCAAACTTTAAATCTCTAATCTCTTAAGAAAATTGTATTTTAAGAACAGATGTTGTGTTATGGACGATTGGATCAGAGGAGTACCAATGAGATTATGACGAGAAAACGAGTTAAGTTTGGATATATAAACTTGTTTTGTGATTTGTGGAGAGCGAGTAAAGTCTCTTAGGAGGAGTATAGGATAAAGTAGGAGATTCAGAAAAAGTGATACGAGGAGGAAAAATAATATCACATTTTTAAATATAGAGAGAGGGGGAAGAATCTTATTAAGACTCAAGACGACGAGGAAGAAAAAAAACTATTCTCTGAGAACACAATGGAGGATGGCGTGCTCCAGCTAAATAAATTATCACGGGGCTATTTTTAAGCTGAAGTGTAAATGCAGTAATCCTCGGAGCCAGAGTTGTGAAGAGCCAATACACAGCAGCCACATCAGGGAGTACAGCTCTGGCTTTATCTCACTTCCCACCCCTCACACACTCTCACACACACACACACACACACACACACACACACAGATCTCCATCCCATCCCAGCACCTCTATGTTTCCTCGCTTTATCCATTTCCCTTTCGCCTCCCTTCTTCTTTGCTTTTCCTTTCTCCTCTCTCACATTGTAAAAGCCTCCTTTCCGTGTCAGAGAGTTTTGCTCATCACTGTGCCCTCTAAGGGGACTCCGCTGAGTTTCTATTGTAATAAACAATAACAGACGTCTGAACAAGACGGGGAGGAGAAACATTTAAGTGGCACGCAAGAGGAGCAGCAGTCAGAGAATATCAAGTGGCACTTACTCTTTCTGTGAACATCAAATGTAAGGTTTTTTTTTTACTCAGGCTTTCATTTGGGAGAATGTTTTGTTTCGTTTAACGGGGGGAAAAGACCCTCCCCTTACTTCTGTTTTTAATGGCACATAATGGGATGTCGTTAATCAGAAGCGCAGAACGAGGTTTCACAAGGTTAATGACGACGTATAGCCTGAGCTCTCATCTGTGTCCCATTCCTCCAGGTATTTCTCGGCGTCAGCAGCAGGAACCTGAGAGTTCATAGTGAACTCACTCACCGTGTCCATTTCTCTCCCTGCCCTCCAGTTTTGTTTCTTCCCCATCACTCTGCATCTCTTACTTCACCTGTTTCCATCCCTCAGTGTATTCCTCAATGTGTGTCTGACAGGTCAAATACTCGAGAAAACAAACAAGAAGCAAATCTTGAACATGAAGCCTTATTGCCAATCGGAATGTAATCATGATATAGCCTAATTACTTGTTCCAACAGAGGTGGTTTGAGTTTTACATTAACAGTTTGCTTAAAGGCTTTATAAATCAAGTATGTCCTCTGAAAATAACTCTGTGAGTCATGACTGTCTACAATGGGTGTAACACCCGAGTCCCACTGTCTGTGATGTTTTCAGAGTCCTATCTTCACTTTGTTTACATCGCCCGGACAGCCGGCTGACTCCTCCCCTCATGTATAAAAGTTGTTTAATTGAGGGACTAGAGAAAAGAAGAACAACATACTGTACTCACTGCTTAACTGTGTTTCTAGATCACGCTCATTTCAGGTAAATTTACATGCAGTGTGAAGATACCAGCATAATAAAGATCACTAGCATTAGCATGCTAACACAACAATGCAGCGCAAGTTGTTTTGCTGGTGCTCAAGGGCGACATCTGCTGGATGAAAACATCACATATAAAGCCTTTAAACAACACAAAATCATTGCTGGGTGGTTGAATGTTGTGTGTGATGTAGTAAATTATGTGTATACCCCTTTTGTGTTACTTCAAAATGATGAAACTGTTCCGTGAGTACATGTCAAGCTCAATAATCTCTCACACGGCCTGCAATGACCAGATACATTGGCAGATAAAATTAAATATAGTTAGTTAGATAGTTATCTGATTACTTTATTGTGCCCTTGGGGAAAACATGCAGCTTTGTGCCATTTGAAGACACCTATTATCACCATGCGGCAACATCCGGAATTAAAAAAAATGAAGCCAATGCGGAAGTTCAAAATCCTGCAGTTCCTTGAGTGTCCACTAGAGGCTGAAGGAACACGGGAAGTCACATACACACAACAGGCAAAAAACATAAACGTGTTTACAGCCTGGTACAAAAAACAAAAATAGGTCTGGTAAGTTATTTTCATCACTTTTCACACACGTCATTCAGGCGTCGTCCAGTTATATACTGTATGATTAAACGTTACAAAAACCAAAGAGGAAAAAAATAGGTGGGGGAGAGAAGAGTTGTGCTTTTACATTTGCGTGGATTGGTTGCGTTTTTGATCGGGTACGGAGACTTTCTGGGCTGGTAGTTATCTGAATCACTTCACGACACAGATTGTGATTATTTACCAAAATTTTGACCTAGTTCATGCATTTTTTTAAACATTTTTTGTGGCTTGTTGGCCTTTTATTTGATAGGAGAGCTGAAGAGAGAGACAGGAAATGTTGGGAGAAGAGAGAAGGGGGTGACATGTATCAAAAGGCGAAGGTCGGATTTGAACCCACAACCGCCAAGGGCTATAGCTTCTGTACATGGGGCGTGCTACATAACCGCCAGGCTATCTGCACTCACATAAATGTTTGATTTTTAAGCTAATTCGATAAATTCCTTTCAGATTTGTTGTATTCTGTCAACAGAAACTATTTTATTTGCTAAAATATTTTAAAAAACTCTCTCTCATGTTTAAACTACCAAAGATGTTGCTAAAACTTTGGGGTTGATCACATCAGCGAAGTTGTCGTGGTAAAACTAGGGCACAGAGATTTCCATAAATCATCTAAAGACATATATGGCTGACTTTTCCAAATGTACAACCTTCGCCCATGTTGACGTGTGTACAAATATAGACGCATGCAAACTCCAGCATACATGCCTTAGAATAAATTAGAGGCTTGTTTTTTTTTCCACTCTTCCACTTTTCTTGGCTCCTTTGCATTTTGATCTTTAAACCCTGAGGGCCGTGACAGCTCTGTGTCAGGAGAGAGATCCTACATGATAGAGCTGCTCAGATAAGAAATATTACTGAGCAGGGTTTGACAGTCCCATGCTGAGAAACCAAAGGAATGCATGGGGGCAGAGTGGGTGTGTACGAGAGGTTTAGGTGTATGTGTCGGCAAAAAAAAGAGGCTGTGTAACAATCAAATCCAACTTCACACACGTTACCAAAATAAATAAAGCACTCTTGTGAACTACCATCCCAGCATCGCCGGCTCCTGCAGAGACTTATTTACTTAACCTCGCTGGGTTTTTCTGATGAGGAGCGGTGCTTTGAGTTGAGAAAGATGGAGACAGAGCGAGAGGGGAGAACTTCCCCATCACTTGTTTATGTTGTTGAAATGAAATCAGGGCAGGGAGAGAAGCGGGCGTGCTCGCAGAATAAGATGACCTATTTTGAACACACGCTGGAAGACAAGGCTCTCTAAACCTGATCCCAGCACCACAGAGGCTCAAGACTCCACATAGATAAATATAATACCAGCATGGATGTGTCTGTGTGTGCACAGCCAGGCAGGGATAATAATTCATGGGGGGGAAAAACTGACGTCAGCCAAAGCAAATCTCTACACAGAACATGTGCACTGTTACAATTTACTGCTAACATCAGTCACTTCTTTAAAGGTGATTTTTTGATCCAGCAGATGTCGCCCTTGAGCACCAGCATGAAACCAAAACAACTCGCGCTGCATTGTTGTGTTAGCATGCTAATGCTAGCGATCTTTATTATGCTGGTATCTTCACACTGCATGTAAATTTACCTGAAATGAGCGTGATCTAGAAACACAGTTAAGCAGTGAGTACAGTATGTTATTCTTCTTTTCTCTAGTCCCTCAATTAAACAACTTTTATACGTGAGGGGAGGAGTCAGCCGGCCGTCCGGGCGATGTAAACAAAGTGAAGATAGGACTCTGAAAACATTACAGACAGTGGGACTCGGGTGTTACACCCATTGTAGACAGTCATGACTCACAGTTATTTTCAGAGGACATACTTGAGAGGGAAAAATCGCATATAAAGCCTTGAATTACTACAAAAGGTATAACGTTAGTTGTAGTTGTACAATACCGTCTCAGTTTGGACGTCATGGTTACGATGCAGGCAGTCATATGACAAATACAGTACGTCTGAGTGGAGAAGAAAGGCAGTCACACATGGCAGTATTCTCACCCCAATCCAGGTGGCAGTAATGCTTGTAACTGTATGCTAACTGCTGTTCTATAACAAATGAAGAAGACACAAAAAGAAGAGTAATGTACAGTAACAGGATTACACGGCAGCACTAAGACCCGCCTGCTTCTTTAAATCGGCTGTGTGTGAAAACTTCGGGTTCGCAGTTTGGTATGTCATTGGAAACATGCCAAACGTGCTGATGAATATTGGACGGTATTACCTAGAGGTGCCAATCACCAGATCCAGGCTTAAGAAAAACAGGTGTCCAAGTACTAATCCCTGCATGCTATTTTAAAAAAAAAGCTTCTGGATGTGAAAGCAAAGAGGGTCGAAGACATAACCACAGCCAATACATCTTATTTACTTATAATGCAGTAGTATGAGAGGAAAAGAGAAATATGCATTATGTGACTTTTCGTTGCTTTTTCCCTGTTGAACCCCACTCGTACCAAAGTGTGACCTTAAACCTGAGTTACCAAAAGGATTGTGTCACCTGTGAACCGTTGCACCATTAATTACAACACACAAACAAAATCAAAAATATCTGCAGAACAAATGGAATCTACCAATTTCAACTGGGTTGGTCACTTGCACTTAAATACCATATAGGAAGAAATAAAACTACCTATATCTGAGTTTGTGAACTTCTATTTGATTTTTGCAAATGGCGTTTTCCCAGAGCTATGATTGCACTCATGTCGGCCATCATGACGCTCTAGAGAACGATGATGGTACATCTAAGAACTTGGAGGCTTTAAAGGGGTACACGCGTCTTCAATGTTACTTCAATATGCAAGCAAAAGTCAACTCAGGAGGTTTTCTTTGTTTTCTTTGTTAGTTTTCAATCCTTTTTTTAGTCCCTTGTTGGCAAGTCTTTTTCAATTGGCACCGCTTTGGATTTTTATCTCGTTTTTTCTTTTATCCCTTTTTGGCTGCAGGTTTTGTCTCCTAACTTATAAGAGATGAACAAATAGGCACCTTGTAAACTTGTGTGATCAAGTGCATGTTTTGGCAGTAAGAGATCCTAACAGGTTAAAAAACAGGCTCAGGGTTGATGGTCCATAGTTGTCAGTGACTGTAGCCACCATGTGCTGTTCTCACTCTGTATTTATCATAATCACCAACGCTGGCCAATCAGCTCGCCAGGCTCGTAGGAATCCTCCCACTGTTCCAGATGGACAGTCTGGACCTACATGTGTGAATATATGTATCAGTGTCTGAGCTTCTGCCTGATCTAATTATCTGAGCCAGTGGCAGATGTAATGTCAGTAGACTCAATGACCCCTCAGTTTCTTTGAATCAGACATGACACGATGTATCCCAGTTATTGTAAAGAATTTACCTTGTGGTCTTCTTTATAGTCTGATGGTGAATCATGATAGTCTAGACCGCAGCTGTGTTTACATGAATGCAGAATGTGTTCTGGTTTCTGTTGGTACTTACCAGTCGTATGGTCCAGAAGTGTTTCAATGAATACTGGCTGTATGCAAGTTTGTGTTTTTACCCACTGCTGTAAAATCTAATTTTACGAGCAAAATAAAGATCTGAACTGAACTGATATAACGATCCATCACAATGGGTTAGATGCACATGGCTGCTTTGTCATCAAGGAAACCAAGCAGTCAGAAAAATACGATCTCTTTTTTTTTCTTTTATTTAGACAGTGCTTTAGAAATAAATGTCAAGATGAATGTCTTTACATTGTAAACCAAAATGAATGATATAGGTCCATGCTATGGCTGAAAATTCTACAAGCAACATCAGTACGCATTAATGAATTATGTTCTGTCACTGCATTGATGCAGAATAATCAGCCTGCGCATAGCGCTGCATCATAGAAACAGTTCATTTCAACACCCCTAATGCACCTGCAGCTAACGATCCACCTTCTCACATTGTCTCTTAACTCCATCTCAATCGTCACTTGTGAAGTTGCTTGTGGGACCTTAAACAATGGCAATGCATTGAAAAATAAGTCCTTGTCAGAAGTTTTTTTATTGCCAACCGATGGCTAAACAGGAGGCCTGAAAAAGGCAGTCAACACTCCCAACAAGAGCCGAAATGTAAATATAATATCTTCAGCGGGCTAGTAATTCTGGTGCTGACTAGCGAGGGTGTCGACGTTCAACTAATGGATAATGGATATCCAAATGGATGTAGCTATCATGGCGTCACTCATTGCATGATGACAACCGTTTTGAAGGCACAAGTTCAGCGCTTTAGCTGCCGCCATGTTTTGGCGTTAAAGGGGAACTATGTTTAGGCAAGAGGGTTGAATTCAGTGCAGCAATGGGTTAGCAAATGCTAACGTTTTCTGAGTTTTCCAGTACAAGCAGAAGCAACGTGTTTCCTGCTAAATGTGTTTCTGATTGTAGTTGTTATTGATCAGAATTATTTATTTGTTAAACATGAGCAGCTTAAAGAGATAGCTAGAACATATGGAACTCAGTGACCAGGTGCCTACAGGTGAGTAAAGCAACCAGTCGTCTTAACACCTCGACACATTTGGTCGATTAAATGTGCACATCCTCAGTCTGAAGATTTTCACAGACAATACCTACATTCTTGTTTGGCAACAGGATCCGTCATGTGATTGGGTTAGCAGTTGTTTTATGTGTCTTCATAAGAAGAATAAACACAACTGTGACACCTCTTAAAGTATCGAATCTGTCTAATAGAATCAATCATATTACATTTTTTTTTGGAGTCCTGGCTTTGGAAAATCTTTTACCTCTCCAGGCTTCTGAAAAACTCTTAAATTGAAACTGTCTGAAGAGTAACAAAAATCAATCTTTCTTTGCTCTCAACTCAAATTGTCACAGAGGCCATAACCTGTGATAAACAGAGACATGCTTCATTTTTAAGGGTCACGAGCCAAAAAGTTTGAGAGTCTTTGCAGAGGAACTTTTTTTCCCTGATCCTCTATTTTGTTAAATGTTTTATTGTAGTATGTAAGCAAAGCTTGTCACATTTTTGCAGTGTGGCATCGAGACTACTTACATGATTGGGTTTCACTTTTTACAGAATTCAATGCTGGACTTCTTTCCTTTCACACAGCGATCGTAAAGTTATTGTTGTTCAGCCACATTGAATTTGATAAAGATGTAGATCAGTTAGTTTTGAACCCTATTTTCAGGCTCATATTTTCTCAAGGCCAGGAATTTATTTTGTGTATAGCACATCACATGTCATTCTGCTTTTATGTTGGTTTTTCAATACGTCTAGGTATTCAATACAAATATATATATAGTCAGAAAATCCAATGTAATGTATTTGTTAGACGTATAATGCTTTCAAACCTCATTACTTTTACTTAGCTCTTTGGCCTAAGCTTCTTTTTTTCCAAATGAGGAGGGAAAGAAATGTATAGAATACGTCTCAGAGCCTTGGTCAATTTAATATTAAGTAATCATTTCATAAAAAGCTTCATAATCTGTAGGTTAAAGAGCATTTGTTTGAGCAACAGCAGATTTGTTCAGTAGTGGAACTGTGCATGTTTAATAAAGGATTTTTATACGACATCAGAGTGCCTCGGACGGAAGTCAAACTCCCTCTGGGTTTTAAAGAAAATACTTTGTTTGGTTTCAAATGCTTAAAAGTATTAAGAAACAATTCTGGGCTAATTAGCTGAATGGAGATCAGTCCTACAAACACCTTCACCACCTGAGGGTCAGTGTAGGAGGGGCGTTGATGCTGAGGGACAGGGTTTGTTTTGGTCTAAGAGACTGGTGCTAAAGGGCCACATCTACTGGACATTTCAAACCTTTAATTTATTCCTATAGCCCTGCTATCAACATGGGCTTGGGGATTTTGATTCTGACTTGAATTACTATATTAGCATGCTGCAGCCTCTTAGTCTTGTTAATAATAAAATCCATGATAAGCTAGAATAAGACTGACCACGCTTTAGCAGCATTTAGTGTGCTTAAGGTTTTCAAATATCAACAGCCTATCCTTTTTTACAAACACATCTAATCGTTTTTTAGTCTGTCAGGAACACACCAGCAGCTAGAGCCTGAAACCATTCTCTGGTACAGATACTTCAAAGGTGAATGGATCGCATAGATTCTTACTACGAGGCATTGAGAGGGTGGCAGATGCTGCTGCACACTGAGGTGTGCTCGGATTAAACAAGCAAGACTGCTCTGATTACAAATGCATGGTGGAGATCCATGCAGAGAGAGAGAGAGAGAGAGAGAGAGAGAGAGAGAGAGAGCCCAGCAGGAGGAAAGAGAGATTTTGATGATCCAGACATTTCACTACCTGTCTCTCTATAAAGCTGCTCGTTTGTTAATTCTGGCAAATAACATTCATCATTTGAACAACAGGCTAGAGGAGTGTTATTTGTGTGTATATATGAGGGGGTGCATGTAAGCGTTCATGTGTGAAGGTAGGAATACGAGACCAAATCAGGGTGTGAATTACACTGCGGAACAGTACATTAATAATAGATCAACTCCCCCTTTGTTTGGGACGTAAACGTGATGAGTGAGCTTCGTAATTGGTTCATGTAATAACTGGAGACAAACCGAGTGTTTTTCTGCCTCTCATTTACACACACACACACACACACACACACACACACTCAATTACACACCACAGAAACATGTTGGAATTGTAATTCTCTCTCAGACACCAGAGCTCAAAGACACACTCTGCACTCGTGTCAGCGAGGCATTCACATGCTGCTCTGTTTAATTTAGGTTTGGCAGATTATAGTAATTATTTTGAAGAAAAGATTTTCCAGAGTAATTTGCCCTTTTCTGTCCTTGAAGACTAAAACAGTGACGGCTAAAGGTTGAACACACTCCTATGTTTCCCACACTCAACCGTTCAGCCAGATTGGAGCCTAGTATACGTCAGTATATGAAAGCATGGAGTTTACTTTTTGCATGTTTTTTATCGCCCTTTGATACAACCGCTAACAGCTGGAGTGTTTTTTGTGTGACTACTCAGAAAAAACACAACTTTAATTTGCATTCAAAAAACTCAAACAATTTTAGTCTGTGCTTTGTATTAAATTTGGATCATCATTTTTGAACAAAGGTAAAAAGTTTCTAAAGGATAGCTTTGTAAAACAAACCGTCGCTGCTAAGTGTATAGCTGCAGTCAGCTAGCTAGCTGTGTAGCTAGCTTTATTATACGCTGACTGTGGTGGGCTTTTGCTGAATCCATATTTTAAGGGAAATTTGATTCTGAAGACCAAATAGCTTTGCTAAAGTACAACCATCACTGTTTAGTGTAGCTGCAGTTAGCTAGTAATCCGCTAGTTTTCAGAGCAGCTAGTGTTTTTGGCTAAAATAAACGCATGCTAGCGTGTGCGACTTTTTGACCTAGTGGATGTCACCCTTGAGCACCAATTTGAAACCGAAACAAACTTCTGTTCCGCCTCTGCCATACTGAAGCCTTCACTCTCCTCCAGCCAGACACCTCCAACCCCCCTCCCCTCGCGTTTGCACAAAAGCGTATTCAACGCACCATAATTTTGCACCATTAAGCGCAAGCGGCAGACAAAATTGTCCTTGGCTGAGGCTGCAATTGCCCGTGGCCTGCATTGTTGTGTTAGCAAGCTTAAATTAGCTCGTAGCTTCACAATGCACGTACATTGAAAGGGAATGACTGTGAGCTAAAAACACCTTTTAACTCATTTGGGTTTTCCCCTGTCAGCCATCATACTTTGATCATCTGAATCAGATGATAGTATGAGGAGGAACCACAGACGTGACAGCTTTATACAGTACTGTATATTGTAGGATGCAGATTATGTGTATTACTTGTGAGTGTGTGTACTTGTACACTTGGCTTGATCGTAAGTGAGAAAGAAAAATGTGTTTGTGGTTGTAAAGTGGAAGCCAAGTGTGCTGACCAACATAAAATTGGAAAGTCAAGGTGTGTGATGAAGTGCACCTGTAGGCCTGCTCTCCACTGACCACAAGAATACTTTGTTTTATTGTGCATGTGTGTTATAGGTTCAGTGTGTGTGTGTGTGTGTGTGTGTGTGTGTGTGTGTGTTTGATGGAGAGTCATTGTAATCTACCCATGAAATTAAGACTACAGAGAAAGTTCCAGTGTTTGTATTAGGGTGTAAATCGAACTATTTGCATCTGTTTTTACAAACTATCCTTGACATTAGAGACATTCCTGTTGGTGTGTGTGTGTGTTTACTTGTGTGTGTGTGTGTGTATGTGTATGTGTGTGTGTGTGTGTTATGGAAGAGTTTTCAGAGCCCTGAGCATTTCTCACCATTGTCCGGAGACAAACAGGGGAGGGGGATTTGAAGAATCTTCTGAACATGCTGACAGCTTGTCATGGCTCCTCCTACGTCTGTAATGAATTTCAGCCTTTTGTGGTGTGTGTGGTCCCGCTGCACTGATAAGCTCTGGCACTAATACAGTTTACAATGAGTGTGTGTGTGTGTGTGTGTGTCTGTGTGTGTGTCTGTGTGTGGGCTGACATGATGTTTACATGCTTTGAGCAGAAGTAGTTTGATGCATTGCAGTGTTTGCCAATAATAATAATGATGATGATTGTTGTATAACAGTTGAGTTAGTGAGGCTGTTAGTTTGTGACTAAAATAGCTCCAATAGATCCATGGTGGACTGTTACTTATTTATTTAATTTATGTATTATACATAAATGTACATTCTTCATGTATAAAGTCAAAGTGCTTTACAGAGTTAAAAAACAACACATTTATAACATGGAGCACCGATAGCCTAGCGGTTGTGTCGCTAGCTTTAAAAAGACGTATTACATATTAGGTTAAGCAAAAACCAAGGCAGTAAAATACAACATAATATTAAAATAACATCAGTTTGGGTGATTACTGATAAATCATCCGCCCTGTGTGTCCACCAGTGTTAAAGCGATCTGAGGTCACTCTGCAGAGTCTTACCTTCAGACGCACACACATTCATTTATTGCTCTACCATCAGTGTGTGAATGAGAAGGTGTGACATGCGCTGTAAAAGCACTTAAATATACAAGCTCAAGTCCGTTTACTGTGTTTACGTCTGTAACGTTTAGCTGCTCAAATAAGAAGGAAGTCTTGGCTGGAAGTCATTTAATTGCTGAGACTGCACATTTAGCAACGGAAACTTTACAAGAAGCACTTCACAAATTACAAAATGCACTCCTTGATTTAAAATTATTACTGAATGCAGACAAAACTAAATACATGCTCTTTACACGAGCCAGAAATACCACAGACAATGACTTGCATATAACAACTCTGGAAGGTCACAATATTGAAAGAGTACCTCATTATGAATATCTTGGCATCTGGTTGGATCAATCCCTTTCATTTAAATTTCACATTGATACATTAATCACTAAACTACGACAGAAAATTGGAGACTTGTACAGAAACAAAGTGAACTTCCCCTTAGTGAGTAGAAAGCGAATAATTGAAGCCATCTTCCTATCTGTTCTGGACTACGGGGATGTCATTTATAGACATGCTTCTGCCTCCACCCCAAAATCATTACACACAGTTTATCACTCCGCCCTCAGATTTATCACTGGTGACAAATATTCCACTCATCATTGCATCCTGTACGATAAAGTTGGTTGGCCTTCACTAACAGTTAGACGTGAACGGCATTGGCTGCTATTTATTTATAAATCACTTGTGGGTAATCTACCAGCATACATCACTTCTTTATTAATCTGGGCTGATAATCAGTATCAGACTCGATCAAGTGACTGGCTAATGTTAACGGTTCCACATGTAAAAACGAACTTTGGGAAAACATCCTTCACCTATTGTGCTGCACACACCTGGAACACAACACAAAACACATTCAAACTCAATACAATGGTTACCATGGGTCAATTTAAAAACTTGATCACAGCTCACTGTACTCAGGAGTGTAAATGTTATTAACTGTAGTTACCTGCTTACTGCTTATTCTTCTGGTCTTATAATCTATGTATTTTATCTTTGTTGCTTTTTGTCTTTTTTTTGTCTCTTATTCGTTTTAATTGTACTCTCGACGCCATTGTAAATGAGGGCTTGCCCTCAATGATTTCTCGAGAATAAATAAAGGTAAAATGAAATGAAAATGAAATAATGCAACAGGCTAACACCGGCATTACCAAGAAGTAGACACCCCCCAAAACATTATATATATATATATATATATATACATACATATATTACCTTCAGCTTGATGATGGGCAGTAAATGCCCAATAGGTTCCGAGATTACCTGCACATTTATCTAATAGGGGCACAGACCACAAACTTTTTCCACCATGTGAAAAGTTTTTCTCCCAACACTTCTTTCCAAAAGTTTCCAGACATTATTATGAATTCCTACCTCTTTTTTTTTTTTTTTTTTTTGGCGCCATGTCGCAGGTTTCAGCTCCTACAGTTAAAAAATAAAATAAAATCACAAATCTGTTTCCTTGCACTTAGCTCTGCATCCACACACACACACACACACACACACACACACACACACACACACACACACACACACACACACACACACACACATGCATGCTCACTTACACACACACACACACACACACACTCAAACACACACAAGCTGTTGTCAGAATAGGGGCTGGCATGTATCTTTGTGCCTTGTCATCACATGCTCCGACTGAGCTCTAAATGTCACTTGTCTCTCTCCGCTTCATCTGCCTGACTCATCCTCCCTGTCCTCACTCTGCATTTCAAAATGCTTCTGTGTGTGTGTGTGTGTGTGTGTGCGTGTGTGTGTGTGCGTGTGTGTGTGCGACGCTGACATGTGCCGGTGTGTATGCATTTGATGGACACACTGCCGCTCTCCACCTCCCTTTGAACGTCGCCTGCAAGCACAATGATGCTCCCTGCATTGATTTCCCCGTGCCATACTATAATTATATCTCCTCTCTTTTTATTCGTCCTTCCCTCTCTCTCTCTCTCTCTCTCGCTCTCTATCCCTCCTTCTCTCTTTTATCCTGTCTCTCTTATCTCCCCCCCCCTCTTCCCTCTTCTATTTTTCTAATTCCATCCCCCTGATCCATTTTTATGCCTCACTGTTTCCATGCTTGTTATCTCGGCCCTTTCTCTCTTTTTCTTTTTTTTTCTTTCTCCATGTTTGATCTCAACTTCTTAATTTCCTTTCTCATCTACGTCACTCAGCTCAGCTCAGCTTCGTTTTGCACCAACCCTCCCTTCTCTAAGGGACTTTGCTTTTTTTTTGTTGTTGTTGTAAGATATTAATTTTATAATTTTGATTTTCCATTTCTGATTTTTTTCTTATCTTCTTTATCTTTTTTTAATTGGCAGATCTTGCCCTCTCACCAGATCGTTTTTTCGATGTTGAGTCTTTAAACACACAGCTTGGCCCGAGGTCTTCAAAATATGACGTTCTAAAAACCCCTCTGGTGTCATGTGTGGAAGCTTGCTCTGGCTTTGGGGTGATGGATGAGTTCATTAAACACACAAACTTTAGTCCAGGACTGATTTCAGTATAATCTCGGGAATATTTACATATTTTTTTGCCTTTAAAACATGAATGCTGCATCTTAAATGTGACTTTCCTTACATCATATATAACACTATATAAAGACCTTGTAAAAGTTAGAACTTAAGTTACACACTTATCTTTTTTAATAAAGCTGTTTATTCTTTTGGACAGTTGAGAAACCTTTAACTGTGTCCATCTTTGAAATCCCCCTCTCTTCATTTTTCCTCTTTGTTCGCCCTCTCTCTGCTTTTTTCCCCTCACTGGGATGTCTCTATCTTTGTGTCGTTTGTGTCGTCTACATACGCTTAAGTTTTCTCTAATTGTAATTCATGTAGCAGCTTGGTCAGAGAAATGTTGTTGGTAAGCAGCTCCATGTTGATCTATATGACAAAAACCTTATAAAATGTAATGTCATTAATTTACCTTCTAAACTGCTGAAACAGTTAAAAAATGAACATCATATGCTCTGTGTTTGTAATGTGAATTTTATGTAGCAAGCAAAATGGCCTTTGTAGGTATTGAAAATCAAATCATGATTAAACAACACCAGTTACCAAAATAAAATAAAGAAAGTTCCTGAAACTCGGCCTCTACGATTGCTTTCACACAAAAACTTGAAAATGATACACTGTCATTACAATTTAAAGGATAGTATGATAATACTGATGATAAGTGTAAACTCCTTTCGTGAGCTGAAATGAGTGTTTAGCTTCACTTTAGTGTTGTTTATTGCTGTTGTCATTTCTTTATTTAAAGGGATACTTTGAATATGATATGAATCTGTACTGACATTGGGTCATATAAGTATGACGTTTTTTTACGTCATCGGAGGTTCCTTTTCAGACTTAAAAAAATACAAAGATTTCACATCTCAGGGGAAAATGAGGGCGGGATGCACGACCATTCAAAAATACTACCAGGTTTCTAATGATACAAAGCTTAATGCAAATGGGTGAAGTATCCCTTTAACTACTGTTATTTTTTAATATCATCCAAATAAAGATATCAATCAATCAACACTCGACCCACAAGATAGAAAGTCCAGATTTAAAGCCCAGATCCAGACGATATTTCCCCTGATGATTGGCCAGAGATGATGTGATTTCTGTGTAATCTTATTGGTTACATGCATCTTCAGGTGATTGCTCTTTCCTCTGTTTTTCCCTAATCAACTCTTTCCAATCTTCTCTCTCTCTCTTCTGTTTTTTTTTATCTGCAGCATCTCTGGAGTGCTCTCCATCTTCACCGTAACCTGACGGAGACGTCCACCTTAAAATGTGATCCCTCATCTTCTCTGTGGAACAATCGCAGCGCTCCGTCTCATATCGTCCTTCTCCGACTGAACTGGAAAAAAAAAAAAAAAAAAAAAACTCCTGCCTTCTTTCCCAGCCACTCCTGAGAAGCTCCCACAAGTTCTGACTTGCTGTTTCCTCGCAGTCCAAACAATTCCTCACAGCTTCCTGGAATATGACCAAGAGTTTCCATCACAGGCGTCCCATCTCTCCGCTCATTTCTGACCTCCGCCGCCAAATCTGCACCACAACTCTCACGCTATAACTCCTACACTCCTCTCAGACATGGCGACACTCCCTCTGCCTCTGGAAGCAAGAGCCACAATAATGTTTTCCCCAGAATTCAACACTTTCCTGATAGAATTCAAAAACAAAGATACTCTGTGAAGTCGAGCCTTGTGATTGGATGACAGTTTTAACATTTTAGGGAACTTATCCAACCACGCTCATCCATCATTACAGTGAAGCAAACATTCCCAATCTGTGACCCGTGGACCAAATTTGGCCCCTAAACAACCTTAAGTCATGACTATAATAAAAAATGACTAGATCTGGGAAATGACGAAAAAATATCTGTAAAAAATAATCTCAAATAAGAGACATAAGCTTCATATTGTTTTTAAAGCAATGCAGAGCTAAACTCAGTTAATGAATCTGTAAAATATTTGATTATTATCAGACTAACAAACCTGCAATTCAACCGGTATTTCTGTTGTTTACTTAAGAAATGCATTTCAGCCAAGTTATTGTTCGATACAGTAGTATTTAAGAGTCTAACTTAAAAAAATAAAAAATTAAAGCTCCTGTGAGGAACTTCAATTTTTTAGTTAGGTATTTATTTTCTCTTTTCTGATCCTTTCATGTACTTTATGTACATGTAGGTAATTTTTTCTGATCCTAAAATCTTATCCTCCTTGGCCTTAGCAGTCCAATAAACTACTTCCTGTTTAAATCAGCAATAGAAAAATGTATGAAGAATGCTGTTTTTGAGAAATATCAAACACTACTAATATCTATATGATATTTCTCAATATTATTCCTGATGGTCTTGTTTACTTTTAAAGGTCATAAAGAAACATCAGCATTAATTTCAGTCTGATTTATAACCAACATTGGTAGCTTTAAATGCAACAGATTAATCGAAACGTCCATTTAAAACATGTTAGCAGTAAAACAGTGTTTTGCTAACACCATAAATTCCTTGCATCACAGGTCTGACATATGAAATAACATGTCCAGTACCTTGCCCCTTGTCCCTTGAGTAGGCCTTCAGTAAAAAGTGAAACCTATACATTCTCATTTCTACATTCAAACACAGTCTCTGGGTCTCTTTGTCGCATGTTAGCATCTTCATTGTAGCATTGTTTTTTCTTGAGGTTCACTGCTGAGCTTCCCTCCAAAAGACTTTCAGCTGTGGCTTCATAAAAACTGTCAACCAGACCTTACTATACACTTCTGCTTCCCTAATTCCCACAATGCAAAAGGACTTACACATCTAACACAACCATTGGTGTGTATTGTGCTCTTTCTCTCTCTCATTCTGTGCATAGATCCTGTAAACAGTGTTTCAAAAACTCCATATCTCTCCTCACTACTTCTCCATATTGTGGATCTCTCTCTTAGACGGTACAGGCGGAGAGGACTTCACTGTGAAAACAACCGACAGTAAAGAGTGGGGATAAACATTCAACATGGCATCACATTAGGTGCGGGTTAAGTTAAAGGCTCCCTGCGAAAAAATGAACGGCATCGTTGTGAAAAGCAATCTGAGGAGATGAAGCAGAACCTGGAGGAAAGAAAGGAAAAAAAAAAAAGGCCAGGATGAACTGCAATAAGGAAATTCCCTCGGTGTCTCTCTAAAAGCACCGTGCCAGCAGGTGAACTGAAACAAAGGCGAAAAGGGAGTGGCTGAAAGAAAGGCGAAGAAAAAAAAAAAAAAGGAGCAGGCAAAGCAAAAAAAAAAAAAAAAAAAGGGCTCCGAGACGCTTCATCTCGAAACTCTTAACCGCTAATGAGGGGAGAGAAGAAGAAGAAAAGACATCACAGATAACAAAAGAAGAGCCTTTTTTCATTTCCCCATGTAACGTTGACTCTTTATTGCTTCGTCCTCTTTCCATCTCACCGCTTTGAGACTATTTTTAGATGAGAAATATTGAAAATACAGTAGAAAGAAGACATGCTGTGGGCCAAGAAAGCTCATCATGGAAATGTTGTTTATCACAATATTAGGAAGAAACACTATATCCTATTTATCTCAAGACTCTGTTAATGTGAATAATGGCCACTCACTGTTGATATTTTAGGTATTTTAACTGCACTTAAAAGCACATTTGTCCATCAGGAAACAAATCATCTGTTACTCATCTTTGCCACTTTGTTCTTTGCGTGTAAATACATGACTGTAGCCAGGATTAACACCTCTGATATCAATATCAGCAGCTGGTTTTTAGTAGTGAAATTCATCAAAAACCTCTGATGTAGCATGAGATGTTGTCATGGTAACAACATCTTTCCTCTCTGGATGGGTGCTGTCAATCAAAAGGAGCATAAAAAAGGCTCCGCGGTTGGAGCCTTTGGGTAAAAACGGGGTCAAAGTCGGCCCCTGAGAGCTATCAGGTTTTAATGGGATTCCATTTGTACACCGGTCCCTGTGTGTCCAGCCATTCATTGTTTGGATAGCAGCGGTAGCCTCTAATGCAGCAGAGACCTGTGAGTAGATTGAAAAGTATTGATCAGATAGTCAGGACATACAGTCGGTCCGCCAGGATCACAAAAGCCTCCGGGAGTGTGTTTTGTGTGTATTGATGTGTGTGTGTGTGTGTGTGTGTGTGTGTGTACTGACAGTCACATAGGAATGGAGATGTTGGGGCTAAAACACAAGTGGCTATTTCACGGTCGGGTGGAGATGCTGTGTCCATGTCTGTCAAGGCCACAGGAGAAGGAAGAGTTGGGGGATGAAGCTTCCGTTAAGTTGGGAATTTCTCCATTCTACTATCAAATTGGAAACTGTCAATATTCAGACTGGGAGAAATGGTTTCCTGTCATAGGTAGCTGGTGACTGAGGTGTGAATTCATTCATGCAAACAACTCTCAGCAGGAGTTCCTGACAGTATGATAAAGCAAATTTATCAATATAATGAAGGGATATTAATGCTGGTAATCTAAAAGTTCCTCTCTTGGCATCGATCATCCTCCAAAAAAACGTTTTCTCTGCTTTAGAAAAATTATAGATTTATACATTCTCAGTGCTAATGAAAATGGTTTACCCACTAGTCCCCAGCGCTAAATCTCCCACCCGCCCCTTGGCTGATCACCTCCAGGTCGAGGCAAGTCGCCACATAATGTAATTTATGTAGGTCTATGCTCTCTACTAATCAATCCCAACATAATGTGAGACCCTCATGTCTGTGCAGCCAGAAGCCAGCTAGCTTAATTTAGTTAAATCCCACATAGCCTATGTACCAGCACTTTGAGAACCCACTAACATTAATAGCTAAATGTTTGATTGTTATTTTGTTAATTTGGTCTTTGTATAATCATAAATAATGTTCTGTCCGACACTCCTTACTATATCTGAGAATGAGAGAAACTGCATCTTGAAAAAACTGCTGACTCATTCTCTTGTCAAAGCTGGTTAGCATAGCCTATCATAACTCTTCTCAAGGGAACAAATTAGCCAACATTTTCTTCCAAAGATGATTAATTCATCCAAGAATGACACTGAAATACAGTATAACATGTTTATTCGATTGGCTGTACGTCAGGTTTTGTTACAATCCGACATAGCTAATCGGTTAGCCTACTTGTTTACAGTCTGTATGCTAGGCTAATGAACCTGCTGCTTATTGTGGGGCTTCACATTTGGCACATTAACAGTGGAGGGATAATTATATTTGTATGTAAATCTCTGACAAAAACCAAAGTGATTTTTTTTTTTTTCAAAAGTGTTAACTGCCTAAATTTAGATTAAATTTGTTTGTTTTGTTTTATTTGGATCCCCATTAGCTTCAGCATAGCGAGAAGCTATTCTTCCTGGGGTCCGCAAGTGTTGCTTAGCTGATCGGAAACGTTAAAGTTTGCAAAAAAGAACCTGGCTGAAGAAATGTCCGTTCATCCACTGATCGAACCTGGTGGGGAAAAACACACCAAGCTGACTTCCTGTGATCTTCCAGTATATGAACCACTTGCATTGGATTTCATCATATTTTCAATTGTGGCCCTGTAAAGAAAGAAAGAAAGAAAGAAAGCACTGTGTGTGTGTGTTACAACTTCAATGTGGGTATAATAGATTATTCAAGCCTTTGTATCAAAACATAACGTTTTCTTTCTCTTAGGAATTAATTTGTAGAATTTCCATGCCAACAGTCTAAACTTTGGAACAAGAACTAAACTAGCTTGCAGGTTTTTCCACTACAAACAAATGTAGCAGCGTGTTGTAGTGATGCATATGCCAGGCTGTAGCACTGTAATAACCCTGGATGTAGGCAGTAAAATATTGATCCTTTATTGTTAATCTCCAGAGTGTTTTCAGTGAGGAATAGATTTTGTCTTCAGAGGCATGAGGGAAAATTTCCACTGTATTTTGGCGCTGATATCCAGGTATAACCAGCCCCAGATCTGGCAACTGTGCCAAAATGTCCGAGGACTTGCCTCGGCTCGTATAGTCTGGCAGTACCCTGAGAGTGGTTTGGCACGTACTCATAGAAGCTGATCAACGATGCTCTGTTACACAAGAGAACGCCAGACTGAAAACCTCACACACATTATTGCACAAGAACTTTTCACACATGCTGGCACACATGTAAAACGCACATAAAGTCAGACTTTGTGTGTAAAATACGCATCAACAAGCACACGGACGCATCATTTCTAAACAGATTGGTGGCAAATAGTGACGCCATGCTGACACGTAGAAACAGGTGACAAAGCAAACATGTAAACAACGCCTCACAATCACAATCTAAACAGACGACAAATCTAAGATTTTAGTTTCGGCCATGTTTGACAGCACGTTTCGAAAGAGTGTTTTTGTAACCAACAGGCATGATGAGGTCTGTAGCTCCCCTTCTATCTACTTATAAGGTGCCTAATGATGGATATTAATGATGATATTGATACCATGTTCAGTATATAAATATCTATATATATAATAAACAGATTAATCATGTGTAATGTGTCCTCTATTTATTCACAGCAGGGTAGGGTGTGTGTTTGTGTGTGTGTACAGCTTTTCTCACAGGTAGCAGATGTACAGTGAGTTTGCAGAAACGATCACCTGACAGATGTGACAGATGTTGTTTCTGTCGAGCTGTGATGATGCAGCTCGGGGGAAGTCTCTCACGGTAAGCACACAGCAGCTCATCAGGCCTCTGGATTTCTGCAGGAGAAGCTGTGGATCACAAACAGAATGACTGTGAGTGTATGTGACTGTGAGTGTATGTGTTTATGAAGCTTTCATGTCATTTTAGTTTTTCTGTGTGTACTCGTGCCAAAAGGTCTCCCTGTGCTAAAGACATTTTAATCTCCGATTGTTTTGGTTTCTCATGGCGTTCTTTTGCCTCGACAATTTTCCCTCGCAGGCTTAAGAAAGCAAGTTAACACGAGTCCTAAAGAGTTTTGGAAATGTGGAACTGTTCTTTTCATGTGTGCACATTTGATTTATTTTTTTATAATAAGACAAAGCCTTGCTAGGAAGCTATGCTAGAGGCAGATTAAATGAACTATATTTCTAACTATATGTTGTTATAGATGGATAATCATAAATCTTTGAGGCTTCAAAAAACTACTTTTAACAATGTATTGAGACATTAGGTGAAACTTAAGATCCTGGCTGTGCTACATTTAACAAAAATGTATTTCAAAATTGCTTTCATCTCTTTGAAAGTAAAGTCATAGTTGCTTGATTTAATTTCAAGAAGCTAATTTTCCAAGGTATAACGGTCAATCCCACAACTACTGTGAATGGCTATTTGAATGTATTGAAATTGATGCTCAAGCGAAACACTCTATGGTACCTCTGCTCCGCATGCTGCAGTGTTGAGGGTGAGGTGAGGGAAGAGGAGGAGGAGGAGGAGGAGGAGGGGGATAACCAGCGTGAGGGATGAAGAGAAAGTAAGATATGACAGAAAATCGCTCGCACTCAGTCCCCTGCCGCCTCTCCTGAGACCTGCAAACACACAAACCTCAGCACTACGGGCTCTCCCACCGCCTGCTTGGATGAGATCTCCACCGTTTTCTTTTGGTCTCTGTGTGTGTCTGCGAAAATTTCCCCTCCACTGTTTTCTCACTTTGCCCTGTCCCTCTTTTTCTCTCCTTCAGTTTTGCTGTTCTGATTCTATCCATCACTCATTCTCTGTGTGTGTGTGTGTGTGTGTGTGTGTGTGTGTGTGTGTGTGTGTGTGTGTGTGTCAGGATCTGAGACTGCAGCTCAAACATGTGCTCTCTTTCATCTATCCTGTTTTCACTCCTCTTTTTCTCTGCTATCATTTCATGTCTTCCAGTTTTTGGCTGTTTCTATTTCTATCTGACTTTGTTTTCTTTGTTGACATGGGTATTCCAACGTCTTTGTATTTTCTTTATTTCATCTCTTTTGTGTGTCTGCCTCCTTCTCGGTCACACGTTCACGTTGAGCTCAAGCAGGCAACTGTATGAATTAAACATCTTAACACAGAGCACACGCTGAGCTTCTTAGGAGTGTCAGGATGAGCACTGGTACTCAGATTGGAGGGCTCTGGCCACACACCGCGAGTGTTTGTGTGTTCTGTGAGTGTCACATTATCACATGGCGCTGCGAGGGGATACCACACCAGTTTTCACTTCATGTTTGTTAATGTCAGAGGGGTTAAAGTGAGAAAGCTTGATGTGGCAGCTTTCGTTTAGTCAGGAATCTGTTGTAATCGCAGTATACGCTCTTTGAAAATGAACACAATCAAATCTGTGGGTTTGGGCGGGATCGTGGGCGGGTGTATCCTTATCTTTCAGTTATTGTAAATTTTAAATAGATTTGTTGCCACAGCTGTGTGATTTGTGACTTGTATTGAAAAGATGAAAATCAAACATTTATATTTTTCACGTTACCCTTTTTTTCCTTGAGCCTTTTTAGCTTTTTTTGTTTTTTTTGGAGTTTGGATAATGGACTACATTTATCTTAAAATTGCTAGTAAGGTACAAAGCAGGGCCGGCTATAGCTATTATGGTGCCTTAGAGGAGATCATGCCCCCCACGCCCAGCCCCCAATATTGACAGGTACTCTCAGAAAAAAGAAATGGACAAATTTGAAGAAATTGTGTTCTTCTATCAAAGGGGTTAATTTGTGGAATAGCTTTGTAAATTAATTAAGTTTGTGTAGTTTATAAAATTCATCATTTTCAAAAATAACTTGATCAATGCATTGAAGTATGACTGAATGCATATTTGGAGGGGGATTTTTATTATGGCAGAATTTAAGTCCTACTACTTTTTTTGACGGGAAACTTTCTCCGTCTTCTCTTTTTTTTCCACACTCTTTCAAAATGCTTTCCTTGTCTCCCCTCGCGTCTTATCTCTGCTCTTCCTTTATCGCGTTTGATTTCTCCGTACGTGTTGTTTTCGACCTGTGGTTTATTTCAAAACCATTCTTGCTTTAAACAACATCCCCTTCCCCCCCTCTTATTTCCCCTGTTTTATTCTCTTAGTTCATTTCTCAACTTTCTTCTTTTGTTTTTGATCTTTTTTTTGCTTTTTTTGTCCTTCTGCTCTTTCATCTCTCCCACCCTCCACCCAACATTTCTCCTCTTCTTTCCCTCTCTTTATGCTGATCCTGTCCATATGATTGATATTGAAGCGACTGATGTTGCTTGTTTGGCCGACGATCCCCTTCTTTATCTTTGTGTGTTTCTGAGTATCATTATCTCTACATGTGTCAGTATCCGTGCCCGTTACCGTTAGCTGCCTTATCTTTGCAAAAGTGTGCACACATGTGAAGTGGCACTAGGAGACTCTCTTCACCAGCTAAGCCTTCCTATCAGCCGTGGCTGTGTGTTGATTCAGTATAGATCAAACTGACATCCATCCGGTCATGAACTCCCAGCTCTGTCCCCGCTCTGTGCCCACCAAGCAAACAGACGTTTTTTTATTGTGTTTTATCTGGCCAGCTTTGTGCACAACTAGTGTCAGCACTGCAGAGGATAATGCACACTTTGTTACTCTGATTTACTGCGCCAACCTTTTTAAAGTTTAAGAGGTCTTTTACAGGTCAAAAAAGATGGTTGCAGATCGGATCAATTGGATGCTCAGTGTGCAGAGGAATAATGGGTCGGAGAAGACATTCAGTTCAGTTTACACTTTAAGGCTTGTAAAAGCTGCTTGAATCAATATTTATGTACAGACATCATGTTGTACTCTGAAAGAATCCAATCATACCTGACTTAATTCATTTATTTCAGACACATATGTCCAAATTAGGAGTACAGTTTTTACAGTTCACAAGTCCCTATAGCGATTCTAACCTGAAGAACCTACACATGTGAGAGTGTGGGCTGAGTAAGTGCCATATGATGTCATCTTTTAATCATTTTTTACAAACATTTAAAAAACAAATCCAAAGTTACTAACCTATGTCAATGAAAAATCAAAGTAATTTCTTTCCCCCAGCTCTAAAAGCTGTTTTAGTGTTTTTTAATTGATTGTTTTTAGTTTTACGGCATACAGCTGTAAAAGTTTTAATCCCTCTAGCAGAGACTGTAAAAAAACATGGACGTAGTCTCAGTGATGTCAAACATTGGTTTCCGACGCGTCATTTTGAAGTTCATTGATGGTGTTGTTTTATCGAAAAGTGCTACCCATCCTGATGTTTTACCATGCGGCTCTGTGCAGTACGCGGAGCATTACTTGATAGCGGCTTTTTTCATCCATCGTGAAATGCTTCGTCTAATTTCTTAAGCAAAGGTTTTTATTATAGAGTATCAAATGCTTCCCCCCACACTTTGATAATGAATATGGAGTGAGTTTTGAATAAATATGTTATTTTGTTATGGTAGCATTTTTGGACAAGGCTGTAAATCTCGACAAAACAGCTTCTTGGAAATGCTGCCTTTTGACTAACTTTTGTTCAACCTATAACAGGTAACGAGCTGAAGCTGAGGCGGGTCTAAAGCCTCCTGACAAACAGCGACATTCATGAAATCAAAACAGTTGAGTTATTATAAAAAAATACTTTAGACCCCCATACAGGTTGTGTTGATAAATACATGAACTATTCAGACCAAAACTGCAATTTGTGCCAGGCTGAAAACATGTTTATTTATGCTAACAAAATGGACATTTTAATATTGTTTGTGTATTGGACTTCCGGGTCTTTCAGAGCCAGCCTCAAGTGGACACTTGAGGAACTGCAGTTCTTTCCACTTCTTGCATTGGCTTCATTTCTCAACCCTCAGAGGTTGCTGCTTGCCCTCCAGCTAGAAAGGGGTATCTTTTTCAGCTAAATAGTTTTTATTGATCTATTATTAACCCCCAAAACATCCAGTTATCCGCTCATTTACCCCTTTCACACCTTTAATGTTGTGAGAGCTATTTTTATCCTCCACCTTCTGAAAGTAAGTTGCAGTATGTTACTTAAAAGGAAGCAAGCCTCTTAAAAGTCCCATGTTTATTTGAGTCATCCTAAAAACCCTAACCACCACTCCAATTGGGTACTTACACACCTCTCATCCTGCTTCCACTTACCTAAACACCACATGAAGAAAATAAGCTAGAAAACAGCATCCAGAACTTGTGCTAGAGGGCTGCATTTAGCTTATCTTTATGTCGGGCCATTGAACAAGCTTCCATATCTGACAACTCTGAGAACAGATTTGTATTTCATAATGGCACACTTAAGATGCATTTCTGTACAAATGTAGAAAGGAAACTTGTAAATAGGGAGATAATGTGCAATAATATTCTCATTAAAGTCTTTATGTGCTTAAATGTAAAATAAATCAAGTATATCCTCTGAAAATAACTCTGTGAGTCATGACTGTCTACAATGGGTGTAACACCCGAGTCCCACTGTCTGTGATGTTTTCCGAGTTTTCCGAGTCCTATCTTCAGTTTGTTTACATCGCCAGGACGGCCGGCTGACTCCTCCCCTCGTGTATAAAAGTTGTTTAATTGAGGGACTAGAGAAAAGAAGAATAACATACTGTACTCACTGTTTAACTGTGTTTCTAGATCACGCTCATTTCAGGTAAATTTACATGCAGTGTGAAGATACGAGCATAATAAAGATCGCTAG
This sequence comes from Labrus bergylta, assembly GCF_963930695.1. Classification (NCBI taxonomy): domain Eukaryota; kingdom Metazoa; phylum Chordata; class Actinopteri; order Labriformes; family Labridae; genus Labrus; species Labrus bergylta. The sequence continues at coordinate 2,371,535 of NC_089213.1, read as the reverse complement.
CATTAACATGCTAACACGACAATACACCGCAAGTTGTTTTGGTTTCATGCTGGTGCTCAAGAACGACACCTGCTGGATCAAAAAATCGCATATAAAGCCTTTAAGATGGATTTCTGTACAAATGTAGAAAGGGAACTTGTAAACAGGGAGATAATGTGCAATAATATTATCATAGAATTAAAGTTGGTGTCACGTTTTTGTAAAGCTTTACATCTTTAAATGTCTTTGTGTGAGCTGGATAGCTAACATTCATGGTCTCTATTCCTCTCTGTAGCTATTATTCATTCAGTGGTTCCCTGCTCTCTCGCTCTGCCTGTGTCACTGCTGAAACTATCTCAGGTGACCTCTCCTCCTTGTGATTCTAATCTTCCTCTCCCTGCCTATAACCGATGCATTCAAATAAGAAAAAGGCTCGTCTTTGCACAGTCTGCAGGGAAATGTTTTCTGGTCAGACTCCCCCCTGTGTGAGCAGTGGCACATCAGGCATGAAGGGAGCAAGCAGATGTTGATGCCCGGGCTAACTTTTCCCTTCCACCTCGCGCAGCTGCAGTGTGCTCCAGCGCTCGACATCAAGGGGAAGCCGGGGTTATTACCACCATGTTTATGTGTCAGGCAGAGTCCATTATACCTCTGACGAGAGAGTAAAAAAGAGAGAGTGCATGCGGTAAACATTTCCTCCCTGAGGCTGTGTGTGTGAAAGTGAGGGGAAATCTTAAGTCATGTGCAGATTTCTGCGCAAATGTGGCTCCACAGGTAGTGAGAGGAAATAAATCTCCACCCTCAGTTCCCCCCCCCCTATATGTTCAGCGGTGATGGAACAGGCAAGAGCCCCTACTGGGTGAGCCAGAACCTCGGGGGCCTCCAGCCAGTAGGCGCCACCGAGGATGGAGGGGTGCTGTGAGCTCGCTCGTTAAAAAGCCCTGCACCCGACCCTAATGATACCCGCAGGCACCTCTCTCTCTCTCTCTCTCTCTCTCTCTCTCTTTACCCTTCATCCCTCTCTCTTTTCACTTTCACTCTCCCTCCAGCCGTCTTCCCACTCCTGCTTTCACTCCACCACCATCTGCCTCTCTCCTCTTTTACTCTCTTGTTTGGGTGAGAAAGTCGAAGCCCGTGTGCCGGGGAGGGAGAGGGACGCTCTGTCACTCGTGCCTTCTAATGAGCAGTTGCTCTCTGAGTGCCACCAGCTCTGACGGGAGCCAAAATGGCCGACACATTTCACACTGCTAAGCCTTGATCTGTCTGGTTGGTTTGTGAGTGACTGGTTCGGTGGTTTTAGTGTTGAATTATCCCAAGAAGAAGAAAAAAAAAGAAAAGAACAACAAAAAAACACAGAACAGAAGAAGTGATGTAACACGCTGCCCTTGGTGAGAAATCGTCTTTTCTTGTTTTAACTGGGGCAGTAAAACGTGCTGCGCCATCCTCAGGGCTTTAAAACAACGGCCTCCTTGCTTTCATCTCCTGTGTGTACGAGTCGATGTCCATTCACAGGCTTTTCACTCTTCATTTCACCCTCCTGGACAGCATATTTGATGTCGCTGCCCAGATGAATGATTGACATCAGTGTCCTCATTTGTTCTCTCAGAATAGTTATTGTGACAGGAGCAGTTTGTTCCTCACAGGTCATATTTGTCTTACTGTCTGATGATCAATACAGAGGGGGCATTTATGGTCAGTGACCCTGGCACAAACAAACCAGTCGATAACAGGTTTGTTTTCAAGGGATAGTTCTTTTTTTTTTATGTGGTTGTTGACTTAAGGCTCATTGATGCTCCATTTATGTAAGAAAATAGAAACATATCTTTTCAACCACTGGTTGTTGGGACCCAAAAGTGGGTCTGTTGTACAGAGCACTCTATTTTCAGACAAAATTGACAACATTTCAAAATATTTCTATTGCAAAGTTCATGACAGCTGCAGGTAAGGGATGAGGTCATGGAAAACAAACACAAGCACACCTACCTACCTTGTTGTATAACCTTGTATGTGGGTTCTGGTTAGACATAAAAATCCTCAGATAAAAAAGTCTCCAAATTCTTATCGGGCAAATTCTTATCGAGCACAAGTCTAAACACTCATCAGGTTGTTTGTTTTTTGTTCAGGGTTGGGTTTTCAGCGGTCATGTGTGTCTAATGTTGGGATCAGCCTGCAGAACTTTTTCAGTCAGTGTGCCAAGTTATGAGATCGTGTCGCCCTGAGATCCAGCTGTGACTCTGCCATTAAATGTAGATTACATGTGAACCCACTTAGTCCTAGAAGGAGGGCTTTTAATTCCTTTATTTAGAGGTAGGACAGAAGATTAAGGCAATAATCATGGAGAGAGAGAGTGGGGAGAAGGTGCCGAAGGTCGGATTTGTACCCGGGCCACCCGCTTAGCCTCTGAACATGGAATCAAGGAAGTGGTGTCACATTGTTATAGCACCCGAGCTTACAGGGAGCAGGTTGATTTTGTTAGGCACCACAGATCCCACTATGCATTACGTCTCCCACCAAACAGTCAGGTCAGGTTTATTTTAACCAATATCACTGTGAACCATTATCAGACTGCTTTTGTGGGCTGTGCCTTGCTCAAGGGCACATCTGCAGCGCTCAGGAAATGAACTCGCAGCTCTCCAGCTACCAGACCAATTCCCAGATTTGGTCCAAAAACAAAAAAGCACTCCTCTAAGTTGGATGGGGGGAGGCGGGGGGGGAAATTTTGACATCCCAATTCAGAATTAAAGACAGCTCTATTCTGTAAAACTGATTTGGCCACTACCCTGAGACAAAGCTCAGACTTTTTGAACATCAGTCTGAGTCTGAATGTGTGCAAATCTACATCACTCTACATCTACAAGGGACAAGAAAAGCAATGTTACTGAGGATACCAAACCATTCCATATTTGATATATGGCCCACAATACAAGGAATCTGTGATCATTGATATATATTGCAAGACAAGCATGTAATAATACATCACAAAACTGATTAACTAAGTAATAAAAATAAACTCCTCAAAAGGTAAAAAGCAGAGTTGATGTCATAATGCATAAAGTTTGGTGTCTGTTTCCCATCATGTAATTCTTCATCTCCTAACTTCTTTTTTTTTACCACTGTCAGATATTATTCCACCGTCGCCTTCTTCTTCTTTTATCCCGCTGTCTACTTTCTCTTCAGCCAATTAACTTTCATTCACGTTACTGCCATCATGTCATAAGTGCTACGATGAGATGTCATGAAGCGGTGACGCAATGAGTCCGATTTGCAGCGAAATCTGTTCAGAGCGCCGTTTCATTCAAACAGAAATATCAATACGTGGCACCGATAGTTTGAGGATTTTAACGCAAGTCAGGATGACAAAATATATTACTGCATCAATATTTTGTTCTGTTAAGATTGACATTTGTCACAGATTTTTGTGACCTCTATTTTTTTGGAGATTTTTGCCTTTATTATATAAGACAGATGGAGAAAATAACAGGAGAGTGTTTCGATCGACATGCAGCAAGGGGCCGAGTCAGGGTTTGAACCCGCAGTCGATGTGACAAGGACCACAGCTTTTGCACACGGGACACGCTTCACAACCGCCATGCCATCGGCGCCCCAGTGACCTCCGTTTTTACTGCAGTCTTCACACTTTACGGTAAAGTCTCAATATTTACAGAAGATTTCAAACTGCCAAAATATATTATCGAGGAAAGCTTTAAAAAAAAACAACAGGATTTTACATCATATTTCTTACACCAAATGATTACATGGCTAAAATAATAATTTGTATCGATATATATATTTGAACAGATAAAGTGAGTAGACATAAATTGGTCATGTTGAAGTTGGTAGATCCCAGCGTAACAGCTGCTACAAGTGATGTGATGTTGCACTTTGGATGTGAGTCACTTTGGAGCTCAACTAGAGCAGAGCAGTGGGGACTGACTGTGTGTTTGTAAGTACAGTCAGTCAGTCTGTGTGTGTGTGTGTGTGTGTGTGTGTGTGTTAGCTTACTCACTTGTCTCTCTGTATTTGTGTATGCCCTTTACTCAGGTGTGTGGGTGGGTTAGAAAAATCTCTGTCCATCACGTGTGCATACCAGGAACTGTGTGTGTACATTCAAGTATGAGACGTGCATGAATGTGTGTGTGTTTATAGTCCTGTGACCACTTCCATTCTCACACACACACACACACACACACACACACACCGGCACACAAAGCAGCATCAGCTCCTCTGAGTCAGAGGAACAAAGGGGACGACACCCCTGTCCACTAGTCTGAGAGGGAACCTCGGCAGAGAGAGACACATCGAGTTTCTGCACCATCCCGCGGAGTGACAAGTATTCTTCTGTGTCTGAGACGCAGCGCTGTGGAGTGTTTGCAGCTGATTGGCTTGGATGAGATTTGCATAATGTGTGGGCTGAAATAACGCCGAACAATAAGCGTTTCAATATGAACGGGCAGTTTAGGATCTATGGCAACAAAACAGTGAATAAACAACAAGTGGAGGAACAAAAGTCCCTCCCTGCAGTCTCTGCTAAATGTCTCGTCTGGCCTGCATCCATTCTGGAAAAATTACGATCTCACTTTTATCTCCAAATCTGCCTCTTAATCTCAGCCATTATGATCCTCCATTGCCATGATAAATAATACACCAAAATTAAAGATGACATCATCTGTCCCAGCAGCACGCTCCACTCCGCCTCATTTTCTTTTTAGAAGTGTTGAGCGAGAGGACTGATTTATTGATCGAGGCTGAGTGTCTGCGCCGGCGTGCTCACTCACCGGGGGGATGAGGAGGATTATGTAGCAGCAGTGTGATGTTGTTGACACTCCTGTCGCCTTTACAGCTCGGACATGCCAAGACTTGGGTGTGTGCCCGATCTGAGTGTGTCTAAATGTGTGCACAGAGGAGAGAGGGAGGGTTAGTTTGAGAGGTCATTTGAGAGAGTTTTTGGGGTGTGAGATATAAAGGGGGGGACTCTGTATGTTTGTGTGTGTTTGTGTGTGTGTGTGTGGGGGGGGGGGGAGTGGGCCAGCTGGCAGCCTCTGGCTCCTCTGTGCCCCGCGGGTATCCAGCTTGGCGTAAACTCGCTCCACTGCGACAGCTGGGACCTGGGTGCCGACCAAGACACAACTCACAAACACACAGACAAAAAAACAAGATGAACGGCATCGGATTGGAGGCAAAAGAACGGATTTAGCCTGAGGAAGCCTGTCACATGGGTTTGAGATGAGGGGTCTGGTGCGGTGGTAAATAAGGCTGGATGTAGACTTGGCGGAACAGCACCTTTTTGACGGTTCAATTCACTCAGGATAAGTGGACGAAGACAGCTTTTTGTTTTTGTTTGAACTCTAAAATGTCATTTTAAAGATATGCTAAGCTACCTTTGTCGTTGTTTGATCAGAAACTGATAGATTGGTGGGTTTATCCAAAGACAGCTTTTCATTTGTGGGAACTTTAGCATGCAAGATGTCAGTAATGTTGTGGAGGTTGTAGATGCTGAATCGCAATTTAACCTGACCATATATTAGTCTCGTCTGGCACCAAACAGCAAGCGGACAAAGTTAGCAACAAGCTAAATAGTAATGATAACAAGAGGCCAACAACTTTCTCTAAAAATAGTTTAAGTAAAGAGTTAATATTGTACTTACATTACATCTGTTTTGTGTAAGAATGATACTGAAAAAATGCGCTGTTTGCTGCCCCCTGTGGACAAAGCAGTAAAATGCAGGATTAACACCACAAACCTTAACTGCGCTAGGTGCTAATATCGCAAAAATGCACGATTCCATGCAGTGATTTTCTGCGTTGTTCACTGAAGATATGGTTAAGCAACTCAAACCCTAATTATCTTCATGGTATGAAACCATATAATTGTGTTTCACTGCCTCTCAATATCACTTTTTATGGAATCGTATATCGCTCCTAGTTCTGATTATCTTTAATTATCTTCTGCCTATTAAAACTTTAATTTAGCTAGTTTCCACCTTTTTTTTTTAATTCCAGAGTTTAACCAGCTCATGAATTGCTCCCTTATTTCCGTGTCAGTGGGTGGTGAATAAGTATCCAGATAAGAAAATAAATTAACTGTGCAATTTGCTGCAGAAGAAGAACAATTTTCTTATTATAGGGATGGAGAAAGTATTTTGTTTTAAATATGCTCAAATAGGAAAGGAGCAGTTTAATGTTTAATGCAATGTTGTATTTCATGGACACTAGGCTTTTATTTTCAGCTCATTAACTACTACACATTAAGATCATTTTAAGCGTATTTCTCCCTGCTGAATAACCTCTCAATATCAAAAATTCATGGTGAGGTTATTATTCTCTTAATGTGCAACTTGTGCTTGTTTCAGTCGGTGTAAGTAAGAAACAAAGGGATCCTTGTAGGTTAAGAGTTTTCACAGGTTGTGGTTGCAGGCATCAGGGAGCAGAAAATGAGGACATGGTTTCTTGGAAAGCAGGAGGCTGAAGTCATGGAGGTCGAAGACTGCCGCGAGCCACTCAGGGGAGGGAGGGGGGTTAATGGGAGTAAAATCAAGGAACCGAGGAGGTGAGGTGAAACCTTTGGGTTTTTGTGCTGAGTGTCCGAGTCGCCTCATTTGTCACGTGTACTTTGTAATGGCTGGCTGCCGAGCAACAGGTGAAAATAGAAAAACTGACTCATGATCTGCATGATACAGTCTGCCACCCTGCTTCTTTGTTCCCTCAGTTCAGTTTTTTTGCTTTAAGAAGCTGCTCAAAGTCTAATAAAATGCTTCAAGTTTGGTCACTTGAGTCAGCTTTGGTTGTAGCTGAATACTGCATGTTTGAAAATGAAAACAAACAAACAGGGGATTTAGAGTTAGACAGGCTTACTAGACCTTAGTGGCCTGCTCCTCTTCCCCCTTTGAGGCTGTAGCAACTATGGGCTATATTAGCTGCTAGCAAAACATGCTGGCTAAACATTTGGTGTTACAATGATATCATTGCTTGAGCCACTCGGTTTTGGCTGTTGAAGTGGACAGAGCCACGATGTCAAACTTAATGATTTTAGGTTTACAGTTTAAAGCCTTCTGTTTGGTATTTTGCCGGTGACCATCTGGGTTTTAGACGATCTATAAACAAGAGGGTAATAATGGATAGGAGCGAGGGGTTCGCTTAAGCTAAGTCATCAGCTAACTGTGGTATTAACATTAGCTTGTAATAAAATCAACTTTAAACAAAATGTAAATACTGAAAAATGTACCGCCCAATCCTTGTCTGAAAACATCTCGAGGTTTTGAGTTTGAAAGGTTAGCTTACAAGACCTTGTAGCCTGCTTGGACGGAGATTAAGCCACCATGTGTGATTTTCGGACTACTTTTTACAGCCTTTTATTCTGAATTTTGTTCATAGCTGTCTTGGTCTACGGAGCTAGAAATGACAATTTATGATCAAGATGGAGAAGGGAAAGCAAAGTTATGAGTTCATGTTGTAAAAATGTGAACTTGTGAGAGAGAAAAAAGCTAAACAAAATGTAAGCACACAATATTAAAAGCTAAATCTTGTCTAAAATAATCTGGAGGTGGTGAGTAAGAAAGGTTAGCTTCCCAGAACAGAGAACCCTGCTCCTCATCCCTGCCTGAGGCTAGCTGCTCTGGGGCGACATTAGCTGCTAGCAAAACATGCTACTAGAGTGAAAAATATATAGATATAAAATATATCAGTGGAAATAAGTGTCTCCCGAGGCATCGAAACATGTTTTACCACTATATATATTTTCTCACTCTGATGTGTTTTGACAGCTGAAAGTTCCTCAATATTAAAACCCCTCTGAATACTGAACGAAAACATCTGGGGCACAAGGTTAAACAAACTTTTCAGGCTCTCCCCTCTTGTTGATGCGTACCGTAACAGCATTCATGCATTCAACATGGCATTCATATTTTACACGCCTCACTTTGAATAACCCTCATGTGTTGTGACAACTCTTGTGAAAATTCACCATTGCACATCAGGCCTTAAAAAAAGAGCACAGAGAATCAATAACACAACAAACTTAAAGAGGATGTAGCCTGATACACTGGCTAATAAGGACATATAAAAGTGTATTTATGAACCTCTTTATCTTCACATGGAGCTATAATGCACGGAGAAAGGTGAACACCCTCTCACCTCATACGCACTCACAGACAACAAAAATCCTCGGTGGAATATACGGCTTGCATGATGCATACAGATCCTATCATAATTGCTTGTGCATTCCCGTATCAGAGTAACCGGGACAGCAGCACTTTGTTAGGACTCACTGTGATTAATTGCCAATATAAAACACGCTCTATTTACTGCATGTAGGCCAGGTTGTACCTGCTAAAGCATTAGGTGGCAAAACTTTGACATGCCCAAAATATGTTTAAGTTTACTTTTAGTTTACTTACTCTGAGAAAACAGCACCTGGCGCCTGACCAGATACAAGTATATTTACCTGCTCCAGAAATGCAGAAGCGTGATTTTTTTTTTCTTTTAACTATGACGGTTTAGACTTTGGATCTGCTGCCAAGGCAGTGTTGGACTTTTTTTTTTTAAATATTCTATATGAGTATGGTTTCTTTTTCTTTCTTCTCAGTGGGGAGCATTGGAGAGGTTTCCAAAAATTGGAAACATAGTTTTGGGAACTCCGGGTTGTTTCATTTCTAATGCCAAGTTGTTTGTTCTCTGTAAGCTAGCTAAGGTCACGGCTAACAGAAACTCCCAAAGGGTGCCTGTCAGAAAATATATGGAAAGTAGGACAGAGCTAATTAAAATAGTTTCTCTGATTTGAGATCAGATCATCAATAACGAGATAAAAGTGAAGGTATGTGTTAGCTCTTACCAAAGCTGGGCGCTAATAATATAACTTCTGTTTACCTTGGATGGATGGATGGATGAATGGATAGATGGAAAGATGGATGGGAAGATGGATGGATGAATGGATGATAGATGGATGGGTGGATGGATAGAATGATGGATGGATGGAGGGATGGATGGATGAATGATATATGGATGAATGGAGAGATGGATGGAAAGATGGATGGATAGATGGATGGATGAATGTATAGATGGAGAGATGGATGGAAAGATGGATGGATGGATGGATACATAGAAAGATGGATGAATGAAAGATGGATGGATGGATGGATGAATGGATGAAAAGATGGATGGATGGATGAGGGATGGATGAATGTATAGATGGAGGGATGGATGGAAAGATGGATGAATGATAGATGGAAAGATGGATGATGAATGGATGAATAGATGGATGGATGGATGGAAAGATGATGGATGAATAGATGGATTGATGGATGGATGGATGGATGGATGGATGAATGGATGGATGGATGAATGGAAAGATGGATGGATGAATAGATGGATGGATGGATGGATGGATGGATGGATGAACATCAATACCCTTTTAGCTACAAGTGCTTTAAGTAGTGATGTACTGTTAAGTCATCTAAAAGGTTGAATGTCTTCAGCCTCACTAGTCACAACCAGAATTATCAGTCGGTTAAACAGTTTACTTAGGTTGAAGCCAGGTCGGGTTCATGGACTAGAAAGTTAGTCTCTGACATGCATTTCCACTTTTAAAGCTTGGAATTGCAAAATGTCTAATGAAATGGGATACTTAGGTTTGGAAAAAGCAATGTCCCCTTCAAAGACCCTCTATAAAATTACGCCAGTTAAAAAGTCCGTTATCTTCGATTTAGAAGTTATGGCTGTGTGAGCACTTCTTATCAAACTCTCTTTTGGGACTTTTAATGTCCCAAATGGTGAAATGGTAATGGACTTTAACTTAAACAATGGCATGATGATGACTGTTCAGTCCTGCTGTTTTATATTAAACCCCTTGTTTTCTGATTCTGGTATTTCTTTCTGTATAATACCAGATATTGAGTCCGTTACTGGATCACTAAATCTCAGTTTACATTTTCATAATATTACCTCAATAAGGTTTTTGTTTGTCTTCCTGTGGCTGAGTGCAATTTAGTTCACCCACGTTACAAAAATACTCAAGATACTCAAGACTAAATGTTCAACCCTGTCCCTTCCAGTACAGCGCTGCACTTTATTAGTCTGCTGTCAGTCAGCTGTAATATGTTTTTGTTTGTTTTTCCTCATTTAGAGCAAGAGCTGTCTCAAATTCATTTCCCCCAATGGAATCTCCCACTTCTGCCTCAGGCGCACACACTCACACACTATGAACTTTAAAACAATGATGCACTTCTTCTTACAGTCTATTACCTTCCGCTTCCCCCCCCCCCCCCCCCCGTACCTGCTCTTTGGTCACGCACGCAGTCATGAGAAGCAGCATTTCACGGCCAGTTCTCTTCAGTCTTTTTCTTCCTTTACCTGCGGATATTTCACTCCGAACATTTCTTATTCCAATTTACTCTCTGAGGAGGTAAAAGAATTATTTCCACATTTCAAATTCCCCTGCTTCAAGATATAAAATAACCCTAATAACCTCATTTGAATCAAACCGTATGAATTGAGAAGATTTGGGTGTCTGCCTCACGATTCTTCCATTTTTTTATAATTTGTCAGGGATTAATCAGTTTTGGAAATCCTTGAAATGTGTGCTTGCAGGGCTGCTGGTACATGGAATGTATTAAAGCAACACATGCCAAGCTTTTCAGGCAAGCTCGGACTCAGAGCAAAGCAAACAGAGATGAAGACATTTCTGCAGACTTGTGTTGACAAATGTACCGCAGATGAAGTTACAGGTCTGATATTAAAAGGTCGATAGGGAGACAAAGAGAGAGAGAGACAGCTTTCATGTAGAGAATCTTTTTATGAATCTTCTCAGAATTTGTCTGTTTATCAGCACAAACCAGCTGTCCTGAAAACGCTCTTTATTACTCGCCTCACCCTTTACTCATCGTCCTTGTCCGTCACAAAAGCAAACATTGACACACTGTCTCGCACACTCTGTTCTCTGCACACTTTTGAACACGTCGTCATACATTAGCCTTTTTGATATTCACATTTTATTCCGACTGTGTTTAGATGGTGACTGCACTCGTCTTAATATCCAGATTATTGTTTTGCTTCGTGCTTGCATTGGTTTGTAGCAACATGACTTTTCCCTAATAGCCACAATTTGCAGAACTTGTACTTCATTCTGTTATATGAGGCTTGACAACATTAGTGTCAACTATTGGAACAGGAACAACACGTTTGAATAAAAAAAAAAAAAAAAGGCTGGGCCTGTAATTGCTCTGACTTCTGAAAGGTTAAACTGAACTTTAATTAAAAGGTCAGACCCCCGTTTGATGTCTTTATTAGCAGTAGTAGTCTCACTCAGAAGGTTACTTGGATGGGATAATCTTGAATATGAGTAGATTTTTTATTCATAGGTGTTATAGTGGGATTTCAGTAACACCTCACTGATTTCAATATAATATATTCTTCATTGTCGGTCTGGTTTAACTGGCTAGACAGGCTGCTAAACAACTTTAATGTGGTTTCTGACTAAGTGCTAGTTTGTGTAAGAGTGTTTTTTGTGGGAGTATATCTCAAACATGCTGTGATCTGCCTGACTCGTTTCTCTTTTGTTATGAGTCAATTTGCAAATAAATCCATTTAGCTGCTAATGGTTTAAGTTGGAGATTGACTTAGGGCGCGGTCTCACTGGTCATCCGTACCGTGCCCAAGCACGCTTCAACGCTAAAGTCCAGTTCGTTTGGCCAGTGTGTGCTCAGGCACAGTACACTTCCTTGGCTTTTACACCAGAGAAAAGAAAAGAAGAACAACATACTGTACTCACTGCTTAACTGTGTTTCTAGATCACGCTCATTTCAGGTAAATTTACATGCAGTGTGAAGATACGAGCAGAATAAAGATCGCTAGCATTAGCATGCTAACACAACAATGCAGCGCGAGTTGTTTTGGTTTCATGCTGGTGCTCAAGGGCGACATCTGCTGGATCAAAAAATCGCATATAAAACCTTTAAAAACCTTTTCCCATGAACTGCATCGAATCCAGAAAGAGTTAATGAACCCCCATCAAACAGTTCACAGTTTCAGTGAGATATGGTGCGATGTGAGAGTTATTTGACATTTGACACAGAGAAGATTCTCGGCTGTTTTGATTAAATTTTGTTTGCTCTTCTTCTGACCTTTTTTCAGGGTAAGATAACCGGGTTAAGTCATTTACATGACAATTGCGACAATCTTTCCCACCTCGCCTGTTTCATCTGTTTTTTTGTGTACTCCGATCAGAGCTCAGAAATCAGGCCTGACTGTAAGGAGGTACATTTTATACATTACTGTCATGTATAGCAGGAATGTTTAAATTCATTTTAATTCTGTTTCCCCCTGCTGGTCATTTGAGATAATTTAATTGTTGCTCTATATTTTTCACTGTATTTTCTGATTGGTCATTCTAAGTCATGTGACTCAGTTATGAGACTCTAGTTAGGAGGGGCTTCATTTATTTCCATGTGGTCGGCCTGCAGCACAAGACAGCTTTTTCTTTCCTTCCTGCCTGTATGCCTTTGAAAGCATCCCTTGTAGGTTAATTTGCAAGAACAGCTCTTTATATTTATACATACAAACTATTTGATATATTTGATGCATTTTGTATAGTTTAAAGACAGATAATTTACAAACAAAAAATGCTAATGTTTAAGATAGCATCCTTTAATTTGTGCTTGTTTTATTTTGTATTTTTCAGTTTTACAATGAAAGAAGCTTCATGAGTATGATGACAACAGTAAAGCATTTGAATTTACTCCAGCCTCTCATTTCTCGCGAAGTCTGTAAGCTATCTGTCAATTTGTGTACAGACACACACATTGAGGACAGAATAATTACTTTACTGCTGCTCTTTTCCCCCTGCTCTACTCTTCACTCTGTCTACTCTCTCTCTTCTTTCATCTTACTTCATCATTTGTTCTTTTCATTCAGCAGGCAAAACCACCTCTGGTTTGGATGAGTCCCAATTTCCCAGAGGTTTATGGCGGATCAAGTCCAGGTGATTTACAGAGGGAAGACCCCTATATTCAGGCAGGGAACAGAAGAAAAGAGCTGGAGGTTGGATATCAGTAACCTTGTGTCTCTACTGGAGAGAAAACTGGACAGTATTCACCATAAACTGAGAGAGAGAGTTTGATCTATGTGCTTGTGTTTCTATGCTACCGGTAAGCTAACAGACAGAGTTTGGAGGGCCAATGGGTCATCCTTGAGCTTCCTGAGTGTACTTGTTGTTGTACATCCAACACCTTTGGTCCAAGTCATCCTTCATGAGCAACTGTGTCTGAGTAGAGGACTCTCTAACTGTTTTTATTTTAAGCCTGAAAATCAGTGGTCTCAGCTATTTCCTGCAGCGTATCGTCAGGTACACCTCTCCGTTTCTGTTTTAAATATATTTCATGTGTTTTAAAAAGGGCAACAACAAAAAAAAAACAGCAATTCTGCAAATGTCAGCAAAATATATTTTCAACATTCCCTAAGCAACGGCCCTTAATTACTGTATTTTTGTCTTAGTTTCCATTTTGAAATTACACTTATCCAGGTTCAAGTCATTCTTGGCTCAGAAGTTTCTCGATTTCAACCAGTGGACTAAAAAAGCAGGCTTGTTAGTACTAGCCCGCCACCTTCAGCTGGGTAACTACTATTACTTACAGATTGATCTACCTTTAGCTAGCTATTTGGTCAAGCTTACCTTAGTTCGTTGATTTGAAATACTGCTTCCTGCTGACACTTACACAACTGGACTGAGTGTACAAAACTATAATACCTCAGCTCAAGTGCAGAGGCCGTCCGTTTGTCAATGCATCCTTGATGATGTCTGTGCTGTAGGTGTGCTAAGTGGCTCCGTTGTTGACCTTGAATAGATGTTGATGTACTGCATGAAGCATTGAAAGGGGTTGGTTTCAACAATGCTAACAACCACAGTTGTGTAAGCGCTAATGGCTTCAGCATGTTGATGTAAGCCATTGTTGAGCAGATTGCTTTTAATTCACTTAATCGGATGACTCCTCATCCTTGTGTGTGTGTGTGTGTGTGTGTGTGTGTGTGTGTGTGTGTGTGTGTGTGTGTGTGTGTGTGTGTGCAAAGAAGTGTTTGTGTCTGCCTCTTTGCTTTGATTCCTTTCTTTTTTTCAGTGTAAAGGACTGTATAGATACGGAGCCAATCTGCTCTACATATACATTATGCTTAAATGTCAACTATATACCTGAATTCCAAAACAAATATAGGAACATTTCTGTTGCCAATTTGTCAAAGTTTTAACCGAATTACAAACTCTTATGAAGTGCAACTATAAGTGTCCAATCAGCGAGAGAATTTGCATGGTGCTATAGAAAATAATGTTTTCATCATGGACGTGTTCTGTCTAATGACTGATACTCTACACGTCATCATGCACTTTGAAGGTTATGTAATATTTTCCCCCTTCAAATTAAAATACATAACTGTCCCTCGAGATTGGTTTATGGATAGATCTGAGGCTTGCCTTGTTATTGGGGAAGCGTTCAAGGTAATAACATTTTTTTTTCCAATCAAACATAGCAGTGAAGGAAACCTGACGTCAATGTCCATTTATAACGTTTGAAACTCAATTGTTGAACTTCAGATTGTAACAAAAATTGGGAAAACACAAAAATGTCATGACTTTTGGTAATGAAGATGAAGATGGGTGCATCATTGGGTCGACTTTAACAGCATGGCCATTGTTGTCTGACAACAATTAAAATGTTACGTCGTATCATAAAGTTCTGCTTCTTGCTTTCAACATGCACATGTTCTCTGGCTGTTGTGCAAGTACACAAAGTAATCATCATTCCTATCACTCTATGTAGATGGATGCTCATTCTATTGCATATCTACTTTGCTCCCATCTGGCAAACATCTGGAAGAAGACTGTGTGTGAGAGAGCATCATGTGGCTCGTTCCAGCCATAAACTTGATGCAGGACTTTCGGGAAGAACCTTGTCAGACCCCATATCAGTTTTAACTTATCCTACTTTACTGCCCCGAGGTTAAAAGTCTTTATGAGTTGGTTCCTTTAGATGACATCCTGCTTATATTTGCAAGCTTTTAACATTCCCCTGTGCTCAAACTGCATCCTAAAGACATTGTGTATTCTGGTGGCACTATACGACTCTTGTTTCCGCTGTGTTTTAGTTTGTGTCTGAGTGAGCTTTGACTTGAAAATGCTGCTCCAACTTCTTCTTCTTCTTCTTCCATTGAGTTTTATAGTTGTTGACATCAGTAATCATTTAATCCCCGCCCAAGTGCACGAAAACAGTGACAGTTTTACATTGAGAAACATTTACATTAGCCACCCAAAGTGATCCTGTTTCATGACATTTCCCATTTTTATAACTTACAAACAACTGTCAGGATTTGTCCATATCCTTCCCTCTGTGTTCTGTTCCAAGTGAACCAAGGGAAATAACCAATATAATGCCATTCAGAAATTTTGATACATACTTTATTAAATTGCCTTATTGTGATTTTGGGACTGGTGATCTAGAAATTTGCTCAATATTTTTTTATATATATATAAAGGCTAGACAATTCACTTTCCTTCACATGAGATTTCTGCTCTGCGGTGACCCCTTTGGCAATAATTGGTAATCGCAGGTTTGGTTTTGGACCTTACGGAACCTCAGGGATGGGTTTTGAAAACCTGGTTCAATAAAGACCCGGTTCCACATTTTTTTAAACCCAAAAACCAATCACATTTGAGCTTATTGATACTGTTATCAGGTCTCCTGGGTCCTGTAACGTTCTGTGCATCAAACTGAACCAAAAGGAAGCACCTTCAACTTTCTTCGGGTTCAAGAAGCTCTGTCATCTACGGCTGCTGCTGCTGGACATTAATCTTCCTCCTCCACACGATACAGCTGAGGCAAACACACGCATATTATGAAGCAAGTCCTGTCAGTTAAAATAGTAATCCAATGTCTCAGCATTTGATATAACGACTTAACAGTTATATGAAATGTTCAAGATTTTTAATCTTTGCTCAATGTTTACTCAAATTCACTTTATTGACTTAAATGTGTTACTTAAGGACCGCTTACCTGCTTTTTTAAAAGCAAAATTTAACCCATAATATCAGAAATGGAAAATCCAACTAATTGAGTTTGCTCAGTTGTCATGGATACTGATCTACTGTGGAATACCCCAAGAGGTGTTTACCTTCAGAAAATATCTAGAAAACCAGTAGGTAAGCTTTTAGTTTTTTGTCAAATTGGTGCCTTTTGGCATTCATTAATTAGACTGGCTGTCATCCCAGCCGGTCCCTCCATGCACCCACAGATCAATATCCAGCTTGCAACAACCAAACTCTGCCTGGAACCTGGGTGTCATGATTGATGACCAGCTAACATTTAAGCTTCAGGTAGCCTTGATAACCCGGTCATGTCGATTTGCCCTGTACAACATCAGGAAGATCAGCCCTTACCTGTCAGAACACGCTGCACAGCTCCTGGTACAGGCTCTTGTGATATCACACATTGACTATTGCAACTCTCTACTGGCAGGTCTTCCTACATGCACTATCAAACTGACTGGTCTTCAACTTACCACATGTCACTCTGTTATTCATCTCCATCCACTGGCTCCCAGTTCCTGCTCGCATCAAGTTTAAAACCCTGCTGCTCGCTTACAAAACAGCAACAAAAACGGCTCCTCCTTACCTAAACTCTATAATCCAGGTCTACGCTTCCCAACTCCATTTGATCTGCAGAGTCCCTTTGAACCTTTAAGAAAAAGCTAAAGACCCAGCTCTTTCATGATCACCTACACACTAAAGGATATTGATGATGACGATGAAGGTTCTGTTTGATAATGAAGACAAAGAACCCCTGCAGGAACAGATGGGAGACTTTACATTCATTAATATTTACAGTCTGTATCAGACATCTTTGATACGTCAAGTTATTTTTTTGAAAGTGAGCCCCAATTTAAACATCACTAATAGTATACACAGTTCATTTCCATCTGTCTCTGGAATTATCAGTGTGTTTCTTAAGCAATAAAATGTAATAAAGAGTAACAAACACATCAGTTGACACGACCGCAGTCATGGGAACTTTGTCAGGAAGCAGCAATTTTCAAACCCTGTAAAAGTTTGACGGCTGGTGTGTGTGTGTGTGTGTGTGTGTGGGGGGCTTAGTCATCACAGCGAATGGAAAAATGTTCTTATCAGTGTGTTGGTTAGCCCCAGGCCATGTAGCATGTGTCTTTAATGTGGATGTGTCACTGCGTTCACTCAGTGTGCGCGGTGAGTAATGAGAAACTCCCTAACTGTTAAACGGCATGCAAACGGCTTTCATCAAACTTGATTTACAACTCTGCACTTCTTCTCCTTTCCTCCCTTTCTACACTCGTTCCGCTTCCCTTATTTTTATTTTTTTATTTTATTTCACTTCCTCTTCACTCTCATCCCTCTCTTCCCACCGCCATCTAAACAAATTAGGGAGCAAATGAGGAAGGAGGAGTGATATGGGTGATGAGGCATGCCAGGACGTCAACAGATGACAAGCAGTGCAGATGAGGGGAGAGAGAGAGAGAGGGAGAGAGAGAGAGAGAAAAAGTGCTCTCTGATACACAGACTTTAAAAGAAATGATTAATGAGGCCAGATGTTTGGCTTCTTTTAGCATGAATCATTGCATTCCCCATGACAAAGCAAAAAGTACCCACTCATCCCCCCTGTTTCCCTTAACAGAGAGGCAGCAGGCAAATTACTTCCCAGACTGTAGACAAAAGAGACAAATCCACTACTTTTCTGGCCTGGGCGTCTTTCCCCCTCGCCAGGTCAGGACAGTAAATCGACTAAATGTTTCAGGCTTTTGTTTCATGCTGACATCACTTTATTCCAATCCATAACTCTCTGGAAAAAAGGAGGAGTCTCTTAAATAGATACACTCAGGCAGAACGGGCTCCTTTAGAGTGCTTGTTTTTCCTGACCATGCTAATTATGGCATCTGGCCAATCAAATGTGTATGAATCTGAAGTGCCTCGACAACAATGTGAGAACACTACAGACCGTTTGGAGGCACATTTAGCAGCCACGGAGGCATTACATCCTTTAACAAATCAATGCAACTCGGCTTGTGAGCCTCGTGGCATCATTGATTGATTGATTGATTGATTGAACATGGAGCGGCTAAGTGAATGGAAGAGGGGAATGAGGTAAGGTGCAGACAAGGACAATGCTCCTTCTTTGAATAAGATTCATGACAACGGCTTGGCAACGAACAATATTGCACAAGTCACCTTAACTGGCTGCACTGCTCAGCTTAACTGGTTTTAAAAGTTGTTTCCACACCGGCATTGTATTGTACTCTTCACTTTACACTGGACGTTGTTAGTTAAATCTCTGTACAGTCTACCTTTTTTTCACCACTCTATGTTTTTTACTGTTATACAACTGGGCTTCTTGCACTTTTCATTTCATTAAAGGCTTTCTATGTGTTTTTTCACACTTAAATGTAGAAATCAAGTATCTCCTCTGAAAATAACTGTGAGTCATGACTGTCTACAATGGGTGTAACACCCGAGTCCCACTCTCTGTGATGTTTTCAGAGTTTTCAGAGTCCTATCTTCAGTTTGTTTACATCGCCCGGACGGCCGGCTGACTCCTCCCCTCGTGTATAAAAGTTGTTTAATTGAGGGACTAGAGAAAAGAAGAATAACATACTGTACTCACTGCTTAACTGTGTTTCTAGATCACGTTCATTTCAGGTAAATTTACATGCAGGGTGAAGATACCAGCATAATAAAGATCGCTAGCATTAGCATGCTAACACAACAATGCAGCGCGAGTTGTTTTTTTTCATGATTTTTCATGATCAAGACGAGCTAAAAATAGATCTTTGACGATAGAAACTCTCTGTTTCCATTAACGAAACAAAGGTTAAAATGTAAGTGGTGGGCTGTTGGATATTCAAAATCCATGATATGTGGTTATAACCCACTGTGAGTCTTTCTTATCCGTCAGCCAGGGGTGCAAGCAGGAAAGAGGAGAGGAGAGGTGTGTATGCGCATCCAGGCAGAGAGCAGAAGGAGCGTGTGTGTGAAGCAGAGTGACAGAGAGAGCACCAGCTGACACGCCAACGAGCGGTAACGAGCTAACGATAGCGGTAACCTTATTAGGCTACTCTAGATTCCGCCGCACTTTAAAACAGTCTGTTGTAAGTTATTGCTAGGTAAGTAAATGCTAGCCCATTTACACCTGCGATCCCTGCTGGCAGCAGATATGCTACAGGACATGAGCTTGATGACAATCTTTTTATGACACTCTGAGAGAAAGCAAGTTTTATTTCCAAAATGTCCTCCGTGCTTCTCTGTCAGTCTCCCCGTTCCTCTTTTTTCAGTCTGGTTCATTGACTCATTACATCGGCTCCTCGGTCCTCAGAGGAAGTGTTTTTGCTAATAACACTGCGAGTAAAAAAAATGTGTCAGCCTATGAAACATCCGCCCAAACTGTTGTTAACTTCTCATGTCAGAAAGCTTGTTTCAAATCCTGAGTGGAGCTCCACAACCTCCACAGCAACCTCCAGCAGTAATAAAACATAAGAAAGCCTAACGCACATAGCCAGAAGGCAGCTGGGGCCTCAGTCTTCTGAGCGACTTAGCGTTGAGCCCTTCCCAACAGACGAGGCCATCCATAATTAACCCTGCGCTGTCAAGTCAAGGCAGCAGTCATAACATGTCCTCACATGTCATTCTAACCCTTTTTATTTTTTCTGCGTCGTTTTCTCTGACGTCAACTCATCACCCAGATCTGTCTTTCTCTCTGCATAAGCACTGCTGCAAGAGAGGGCGAGGGGGAAAGGCTTTGATCTGCTGCGTCTCCTTCACAGTCGCTCTCTGAAAGGCCTCGGACGCCAAATGATACTCTTAATGGAGAGAGAGAGAGAAATCTGATTCTCGTTTGCTTTTGTCGAGGGTGATTTCTGTGGTTTATTTCCCTGTTTCTAAGACGTGATTGAGCTATTTGGCAGCAGGCTAATCATTGCTATCAACATCGGTTTGTTCTCAGCAAAACCAAAAGGCTCTTGTTTCCCTTTTTTTCTGCTTCTTTCTCCACATTCCCCCTCTCATCTCTCCAAAATCTTAATGCATCTCTGTATGAATAAAGATTTCATTAATTCCGGAGATGGGGAAATGGGCAATTAAAATGTGTGAATCAAAGCAGAGAGAGAGAGAGAGAGAGAGAGAGAGAGAGAGAGAGAGAGAGAGAGAGGATAGAGGTATAGGCTGAGTCAGAGGGTCAAAGAGGCTAAGTCAGAGGGAAAGAAAGAACGAGAAAAGAAGCAAGAGATAGTGATTAAAATGTGAAATGGGGGGGGATTGATTTGCGTATCTCCGACTGGAAACTAAAAGAAGAACCAATGAAATGTGTAAGGGAGACTAAAGTGAGAACTGTAAGAGCAAGAAAGTCAAATTAGAGACAGAAGACATAGAGGTATAGAGAGAGAGAGAACAAGACTGATTTGCCATCAACTTTATAACAATATGGAGAAAGTCTTAAACTTTTGTTTGGATTCAGAAAATGTTGTATTATCAGTCATGTTCCAAAAATGACTTTATTTATCCCTGTATCTTTCCATATACAACGTTGATATTCATGGTTTAAAGAAAACTGTAAATATTGGCTTGATTATAATGTAATTCAGCTACTATGTTCCCCTCAGAACTTTTTAATTAAAGGAGATCTATTACGCTCACTTTCACCATTAATTATCACAGTGTGCGCCACCTATGGAGTAGCGTTGCGAGATGTATAGCTTCAAAACCTCCTTATTTATCTTATAATGGTGTCAGTAAAATCTTTAATTTCAGCCTCTGCCTGAAACGGTTCATTTCAGCTACTGTCTCTTTAAGAACCCCCCTCCCCATGTGTCCACTTTCCTCTGATTGGCCAGCTCTGCTTTTAGTCGTAAGGACATTTGAGTGAGCTTCCAGGGTGGGCGTGTCCTACAACTTTGCCTCATGCTTTGCTCTAATTAACGGCAGAACCTGACGTCGGGTTCTGGCCTCAAGTCTCGTTAAGTTCTCGTAATGTCACATTCAGAGCTGCAGGAAACCTCGTCTAGAGATTACGCAGTAAAAAACTTTGCAAAGGATTAGTATTGACGTTCAATAGTCGTAACTTTAAATGTATGTATTTAAATATCGATCAGCATATTAGATCTCCTTTAAAGTAACTTCTGAGACATGAAAATTTACAGAGAACTTTTTTTTCAAATATTGGTTTTATACTTAATTTTGCTTTAATTGTTATTTAAGTTTTGAAATCAACATTTTAAAATATATTGCTACATATCATACGCCCATATCAAAGTTAGCTATGTGCTGTTAGCAACATTTCCACTTTAAACCACTTTCATATGAAGAAAAAAAGTACCATAACTATGAATATTATGGCCTGCAGTTGTGCAAAGCAGGCGTCCACATTGGGCTGAATCAGATTTATAGAGATTAATTTAGATGGGCAAATCTAATTTTCTGCATCTTTTTCTGCATTCTATAAAGTCACATCTCTGAACTGGTAATGCCCACATAAACTGAGATCCATAGACATGAAAGAGCTGGAATCAACTACCGCAATTTGAAGCCTTTCTGATTTTAACCAACACTAAACAAAAAGTATTTTTGTCTGCAGAAAAATCTTCAGCTCCCAGTGAAAATGTGGGACTGTTTGTACTTGGCTTAGTCCAGATTCATAAAAAACAATCTTTAAATTTTTTTTCCCACTCCATCGTTTTGTCTCTGCTGTAAAAAAAAACAAAACACAAAAAGTTCAAAGCGTTTTTTCCTCTCTCCTGCTGTTTATACAAACATACCTGAGCTAACCCACAGTCCTGCAACTCACCTGTTTCTTTTAGTTTGAAGATAATTTTTAGACATTTTTACAGGTAATAATGGGAGGACAGACTAAGGGGATGACATGCAGCAAAGGGCAGAGTGTTGGAGTCGAGCCCGCGGTCCACAGCAGTGTGGACTGTAGCCTCTGCTGGGTGGGCCCTCTAACCACCTGTGGACTTTTGTTGAGCTGTGACATTTAGTCTGTGGGTTAGGGGGTTTATGGGACATGGTGTTAAAAGCTGCGTCACCACATCATCATAAATCATGATCAATATTGCAAAAAGGACTTATTCATACCTTATTCATAACTTTTTATTTTTATTTGTACTTTTCTACTCTTTTTTTTCTTATAATGCTATTCTATTTTATATATAATGACTGACTGACTGACTCGGAGAATTCCAATGTACCTGTACTGTCCTGTACCTGTGCAAATGGCAATAAACATCTATTCTATTCTATTGATGCAATAATGTTATAAACTAGTGCAAGAGGCTCTGTTTCAGGGCTTTGAGTTATAACGGATTTTACCAATTTCAGTGGGATTCCTGAAGGAGAGGTTTTCTTTCTTCGATAGTACAGAACCCAGAAACACAGAGCCTTAGTACTGGCTCAGAGAAGAGCTAGCTTGGCTGAGGACTCCAACTTTCTTACAATCATCATGCCGATACATCTTCTCTCTCTGTACTTGATATCCAGCTGCCAGCAGCGCCATTAAGGCGAGGACAGAGGTTGAAATAGTGAGAAGTGTGTTGGAGTTCAAAGTGCCGGCTAGAGCAGGCACCGCTCTGATCTTTGGGAAGGGGAGTTAAAACATTAACATTCACCCTGCACCGCCTGTTTTTTTTTTTTTTTTTACCCCTGCAGCTCCCTAAAGGCAGGGAGCAGGTTCATACAGTATGCAGAGGGCAGACACATAGGGAGCATTCAGAATATATATTCGTCAATAATCGAGTACATGTGTGCATCTTAACAGGGAGTTGTTTGTGACAACATGCTGTGTATACAGAGATAAATCATAGTGGGATAGATATCAAAGTGTTGTATATGAACTGATTTGTCTTCTCATTGGCTCGGTCAGCGGGATTACACTCGTCCATTTATCATTCCCTATGAGTGTGGCTTGCACTGGTAATTGTAAATTAAGTGGATTACTGTGCAGTATAGTCCCTGAGGGAATTAGCGGATCTCTGAATGGATGCAAAAATCCCATCGTACTGTGATCCAGGCAGGTCCCAAAGCAGCATCAGCACTTTCTGAGGCAATGATATCAGCGTGAGCCTTTTGAATGATACTGATTTAATAGCAGCGCGGTAGATTTAATGATACTGACACTCATTATGTTTCAGCTCCCTGAAGAGGGGCAGGAGATGTTTCAAGTGATTGGCACAAGTGTGCTTAAGCAAAAAAGTGTTTGATGGGATTTACTGTACGCCCTTTTTTACAAGCAGGAATACTTAAAGTAAGAGAGGGCAAAGTACATGTAAAGTTGCTCTTTCAGGGCTCTGCGGTAGACTGATAGCATTCTTGTTCCTGCTGGCTTCAGTGACCTTACACCGTCTAAATCCCCCCCAAAATCTAAATCCACCTCAGAAGAATTGCGTCGGATTACAAATGAGGAAGCAGTGGCAGGGATTTCTTTTTTAATGAGGACAAAAACCAAATCACCACATCTAACCTGAAACGCTTCATTTGCTGCTGCCTGCCAGCCGGCCCGACGCTTCCCAGTAGAGCGCCGGGGTTAAAATTGCAGAGTTTCAGCGTTCGGCTCGCTCGGGGGCCCTGGCAACAAACGATGGCCTCCCCTCCCACACCCCCCCCGAACATTTAAACCCAGCTCAGTTTGCCCAAAGCGATCTCCGCTCAGGAGTTGGAAAAGGTCACTTTAAATAAATAAAGAATGGGGGGAGATCACTAGGCATCCCACACATGGAGTGAGCAGCACTTTGAGAGGATAGCCAAGGCTACACCATTTAGCATTCAGTAGCCTGAAGCGATCCATGAGGCTGGCTGTCTGAGAACAGAAAGTCCAGATCCAGACTCCCACTCAACTTGCTTTGGCTGCATCAGTCACATTGCTCTTCTAGCTAATCTTCTGGCCTGTTTGTCGCTGCATTATTTGTTGTTGTCAGCAACGAGAAGAGACAACAACACAGCATTAAATCATGCCTCAGGTTAAGGCTCGGACAGTGTTTCTTCTTCTTTCTTTTTTTTATTACCATTTTCATTAGCCTACAATATGTTAATACATCTATCCGTCTAAACTTTTACCTTCTCAAAGTTTGCAAGAAATCAGCGCTGGGAAGCAGCAGCACAGGTGACAAGATATAAACATGGACAAGAAATGCATAAAAGAGTCTTCTTTTCTGAATCTTCCCAAATAAAAAAGCAGCATTGTTGGAATGGAAAGTCCCAGTGAGACTTTGCAGGAAAGATTACACACTAACATCAATGCAACTCTATTCTCAGGTTTTAGGCACAACTTCACAAGCCTTCACAAAAAAAGTAAACTCAATTGGATTTGCGACCCGTTTTTCACATCGCACTCGCACACAAACAACACAACATGTAGTCTCAAGTGTGCACACAAGCCAGGTGCATGGCGCCGACACACACACTGCACCCGTGAGATACAGAGTGGTTGGAGTGTGTGCGCACATACACACACAAACACACACACATGGCCTCTGTCGTTGCAAGAGCCGCTTGTTACATCATCCAGCGGGGAGTTTATCATACACTGATCAGCAGAAGCCCGAAGACTCTCAAAGGCTGTTTTGTCTTCCTCCCGCCTGAAACTCGCTGAACCCACAGGTTACCTTCCAGCCGCGAGTATTTGTTTACCGCGGCTTGAATTTGCAAGTTTTTATCATGCCTGCCTGCCGTCATGGAAGGGAAGTGCTTAACACATTGTTTTATCAGTGCCAGGAGAACTAAAGGAAGACTGCAGGTAATCCAGGTCGTGACCTCAACAGTTATGTTTTTTTTATTTTGAGAAACTAGAGCCTGACTGAAATGCATTTTTGCGACAGATATCATTACCAATTAGAGAGGGGAATTTGTTTTTTTACTGATTACCAATAAAAAGGTTGATAGTTGATTTTTCTTTAGCTGGAAGAAAAACACATTTTGCATTATTTTTAGACTTCTGAGATTCCCTGCAAGGAGTGCTGCAGACATTGCCAAGAGTACTGCAAACTATGCAGTCAGATACAACTTGATGACATCATTTCTAAATCATCCATGCATTGTTTTCTGCATCACATGTTCTTCAGCACTAGAAACAAAATGTATAATAGGCCTATAGCAGCCTGTTATCACCCAACTGATATACTGTATTGGTCCTTTTTTACATATCAAACTGATTCTTGTAATTTCCTTCTTATTTCATTGCTATTGTCAGTATCATAATATAGAATGTTTAGTGACCCAAGTCCTTTCACCCATGAGCCAAAATATATATTTAAAGTATCTCATGACAGCCTGACAGCAATACTTTCAAGACCATTTTTATTTGACCTTTGAATCTGCTGAAACTATCTCACCAATAATATCAAACACGCAGGTAATAATGAGACCAGGGGCCTGTGCCAAGAGGCAGATTTTCTACATACACAAAGTAGAAGGTGTCACGCTAAATGAGATAAATATTTAGATCCATTTTGCACTAATGATGAGAAAGTAATTGGCTATTACTTTCCTTAATTGACACATTAACACTGCGATTTTTTGGTTGTTGCAGCTCTATGTCACTTTTTCTTATTTTTAAATATCAGAAAAGTTTGCACTGAGTTTGTAAAATATGACGATCTGCTGACTAGTCTGATTCAATTGGTCATGTGCTTCGGACACCGCCCCTTTTATGTGAGCTTGCTCGTACAAACTCTGGTGATTCTAGAGTCTGATGGGGCCCTGTAGGCAAAAATCAACCCTCCAAGCAGCGTTCAGCAGGGTAACAAGAGAGAGTTCTGTCAGATGGGAACCCCTTGGGGAGGTTTCCTACCCCAAGCAGTTGCCCGCCTTGCCTGTTGACAAGCAGCGCCTCTGCTGTCCGGTTCATATCCAGCTTCCTGTGATCGCTTAGGGAGATCTTTAAGGGTTAGTGAAGCCAGCTAACTGAAAGATGGATATGTTTAACTTGTTTGATTTTACAGGCCTCTGTTCTTCAGTGACGCATCAGGACAACAAATGTGAAAGAAAGGAAGTTTTCCCCCTCTTCAGTTTGACTGAGGTTAAGGAAACAGATTTCCTGCTCATAAACTAACTTTAGTAACAACACAGGACACAAACTTAAGGAGGGTATTTTACCATGACGCATTTGAAGTCTGTGTCAGTTATTTGTTAACTTATAACATGCAAGTCACAGAGCCAAGCATCTGATTCTCCATCCGTTAGCTTTTTTCTGAAAGTAGAATCCTTAAAAGACTCCTCTCACCATCTGGATACCGAAAATAATAGTGTTGTTAAAGAAAACAGATCTTTTGAGTTTTATCCATACACCAAAAGCAGCGGACAGAAATGGCACGAGTAGGGAGAGTTAAATGTTGGCACTGTCAATGAACATAAATATGAACAGATTTGTACCTTTTCAAGAGATTTAGGTCATGTTGCACAAGTCGTGAAATCAGAAATGGTCATGTCTGGTAACCATCCGTGTTTGGAATGGATAAAAGAAAAAATGGCAATTCAGAAAACCTTTTTAATCGTGCTCTAGACATTATGTACCTTTGGTAAGATGTGACTTTAATAAAAACTATAAATATCTTTTCTAGGCTTTTATGTTTGCATGCTTAACTCAGTGACTGAAATGTAATGGTAATCAACGAGAGGCACAATCCTGGACAGCCAGAGTGTTTTAGCTTTATATCAAAGAAAATGACTAATCCAGTGCTGGTTTGGGTTGTCGTATTTGGACAGAGCATTTTTGCCTTTTTGTCCTTGTATGTACAAATGTGTCCCTTCATGAATATATCTCCCTGCAAAAAAATGGGGCATGCTTCCAGCTCATGTCCATGCTGACAACAGCATTTAATTTGGAGCAGAAAGAGAATCTGCAGCATAATGATGCTCTTCTCTATTTCAAACCGACGGCTTGATTTTGGCAGATAAAAGAGGGGGGGTGTTTTACATAACAATCTTACTTAGACCAGCTTTTGAGATTTCACAGCTAGCTTGGATTTCTCCTATCTCAGACTTGCTACAGTGCTGTGAAGAAAGAGAGACAGAGGCGTGATTGAAGAGGGGATTTTTTTTTTCTTTTCTGGGGTGGGAAATATTAGAAGTGTACACAAGGCAGGATGAAGGAGCCGAGTGTGGTGAAGCTCCCTGGAATGACTCCCAGTCCTCACCGCTGTCTTTTGGAGAGACCACACAGCTCTGCAAGTGTTCCAAAACAGTCAGGATATAGGGGATAAACTCGAGGTATATGGTGCCTTTGATGGTGCAGAGGTTAATACTGCAGTCTCTTTTAAAGCTCAACTGCGTCTCCTTTTTCTTCTCTCACCTGCAATCAAGACAGATGCTTAATGACGTGAACAACCCCTGCAATACATTAAAAAAGACGGGATCATTTTTCAAGAGAACAACTCTACTCAGATTACACCATCTCTCCTCTGGTTAACACGATCCTGTTTTCTGGAGTCATTTAGCAACAAGACATTTGTCCCATTAGAGTAGCAAGCAATTAAGAGCAAAGTCCCCCCGGCATAAACAAAAGCAAGATTCTCTAAAGACTTAGAGTGAAGTTGTGTGGGTTTCCATAAGGCTGCACAGATAAAGCAACTGGAGACTTAAATCAGACCTCTTACTATATACTGTATGCTCTGATAGTATATCAGTGAGTACTTTATGTAGTACCCATCTAAATAAAACATTTTGTTGAAATACTATCAATCAAGTTTTTTGTAAATTTCCAAATATTGGATTTGCATTGGGAATGGGAATACTACATCTATTACAAAAAATGAAACAATAAATTCTGCTGGAGAATATTAGAAGAGGTCACACCGAAGCTATTTACACTTAGCGTTAGCATCCAGGCAAACAAAGTCAATAATGATCTAATTTAGGTGGTGGGTGCTGCGCCTTGGAAGAAAGGTTGGTTCATTTCAGAGTAGTATGCTAAAAGCTAACGCCAAAGAGCCATAGTTTAGCATTGCATTAACGGCTTTTGGAATAATTTTAGGCCTCTGAGCTAACACTGGGAGTGTAAATACTAGCCAAGCATTTGTAACCCAACATTAGGTGGCAGGCTTCTGAGATCTCAGATTTTGACTCAGATAACTTAAACATATTTAGCTTAGATTACCTTAACGCTCACATGTTGCTGTTGTTGTTGTTGTTGTTTCTGCAGGGTGATTCAAAATGTGAGCGTCCATGCCTCCAGGGTCTGAAGCAATAGTCTACCAATGTTCCCAAGGTGTGGTCTGTGCCCCCTGATGGACTGTGAAGGTACTGCAGGTTGGCCTCAAGAGGTCATTTACAATAATACATACTTTTATTTTATAAGATTTTCACTTTCTTGTTGTTTTTTCTGAATTTGATGTGTATTTTGGATTATTCATTAGTACTGCATACTTCAAACTATTTCATGTGTATGAAATAAAAATACATTTGAAAGGACTGGCTGTTCATGTGTGTTAATCAGAGATGTTTGATTAGAGGTTTTGGGCACCAGAATATCTAAAAATTCATATTTGGGCCCAACAGTCAAATGTTTTGCAATGTCTGGTCTCTAAAACAAAAGCAGTAGTTTTTGAGTGTTTGGGATCGGTACGAGTTCTTATAGTCCATCAGAATTTGATGCTTAATAAAATGTCTGCGTTTAATCTTCAAGACAAAATCCAAAATTCCAGCATTAAGATGGTTAGGGGAGACTGAGGAGACAATATAGAGATTTGTATGCTCTGATGTTATTTCCCTTGCAGTCAACAAAAGTTTCTTCAGCGTTGGATTTAGCAGGACAAGCACAGACAGGAGCAGCCCTCTGGAACAGCACCCAGGCCTCTTCATCACCAAGAGCATATTCCGACGATGAGCGCCGGCCAACCACAGGATCCTGGCCTGTCTCCCAGCCAGCCCGGCTAATTAGTCCCCCTCTTCTGAGCTAATTGGCCGATAAAAAATGAGGATGGCCTCTTCACCCAGCCCGAGTGTTGTGCCACCAAATAGCAGTGGGAAGGATTATGCTGGCTTATGAGGCATGGTGACACTCAGCAAGGGCCACTCCTCTGCTATTAATTTCCTTGTCAAGCCAGTGGCCTCGTCTGGGTCACTTTGGTTTGTTAGTGGATACGAGAAAACTTTAGCCTAGGAGTTCATGCCCAACAACAACTTATTCTCATTCCATGACTTCAAATCCTAACTTTTTACTTTGTACGTTTTTTTGTCTCAAATAAACAATGAGAACATCATCTGAGCAAAAAATTCAGTGTACCAACATGTTCAAGGAAATGACACAGGGTTTATCATATTTTGGGGCTTTTGATTATCTTTGCACAGTCAGGACTCTGTGTTAGTGACTAACAACAGACCTTATGCAAATCAGTGAGGAGAACAACAGAGGTCATCCTGGTCGTTGGAACACAATAACATGTGGTTGCAATACCCAGGTTGATCCAAGCCCTCTGACTCTCTCTTCTTATTACTCATCTGCCTCTAGTGCCGTCACATAAAGACAAAACATGCCAACAAATTTGATCTATTTAGAACAAAAACATACTGTGCTCTGAGAAACACAGAAAATCAAAAAAAAGGAATCATCAACAACTTTTCAGCAGTTTAAATAATTTCAAAATTCTTCAGCAAATTATTTCTGAACTTTTTATGAAATAAAAGTCTAACTTTGTGGTATTAGTTTGTTCTTTAATAAATGTATTTACTTGATGCACTATTCACCACTGCACTGTTTCATATTTAGTCATGTAAATATTAGTCTTTTCTTATGTTTATTGTTGATATTTAATGTTGTACCTGTACATAAGAGAGCACAGTTCACCAAAGTTAAATTCCTTGTGTGTGTGTGTGTAAGCATACCTGGCCAATAAATATGATTCTGATATCAGGGGTGCCCGATGGGGGACAAAGTTTTAAGAGCACAGAAGCACTAAAAAATTTAAGATGTTTTTTTTATATTATATTGTTTTTGTTGGGACTCTTGTTATATCTCTACATGAAGGTTAACAGATTTAGAATATCTGTTTAAAGTTATAGCTAAAGCCACTTCATTTTTTTCTGTTCACTTGTCTATTTCATTTTTGACAAACCAAAGTTTTTAAGAAATAAAAAGAGTAGAAAAATACAGAATCAAAAAGGTGCTTGACAACCGTGTATGTTTTGATAATATAATGAGTAATGAGAAGAAGGAGCTACAATGAAATCAGTGCCAGTGGAGGATTAGATGCAGCAGGATTGAGAGCATGCATACGCGATTGTGAAGGTCCAGTAAACCACTCAGCCTAATTACAAATAGAATATAACTTCTGATTAGTGTCAGTGTACACTTCACTGAGGCTGGCTCATTTCCAAAACCCAGGCTCACAATTAGATGATTCGCACATGCGGAGGACACCGGTTATGAATGGGTACATTTCCCAAAGTCCCGCCCCTTCCGTTGCTACACACGGACCAATCGGGGGCGCCCATGCGCTTCGATGGGACGTCACGTCAGCTGCCGTCGTGTCGGGATTGGAATGTTACTGACTAACAATCGGAACAACTGAGCACTCGGTAATTGGACACTAGGATCAAGGAATCCGGTCTTTTTGAACCTTTTTTCTTCGGCTATCTGCTCAGTGAGAGGTGAGCGTCTGTTTCCCCCCTCGTATCGACCGGAGAACTTCGCCCGCTGTGGAGGCTTTGTATTGTAAAAAAGCAAAGCGCGTATGAGGCAGTGAGGGGAGGTTGTGAGAAATAAGAAGAGAAATGCAGGGATTCGTCAGGTTACAGTTGCACCGCTGATCTGTCCCCCTGCACAACGACGCTTCCTTCCCCCCTTTTTTTTTTTTTTTTTTTGCTTTCTCTTACGGGACCATGGAGTGATAAAACACGGGGAATAGAACGACTACAGCTTGAGGCGTCTGGATCTGGATCCGGCGCGGCGACTGGGATTTTTGACTCAGCCTGGTCAATGTGTAACCGAGTTTAACATCCAAATCGGGGTATACCTTTTCCTTTCTCCGTCTGGGAGAGCCTCGGGGACCCCTGCCGCTGTTCAGCCGGGGGGGAGAGAGAGTTCCCAGACGGCTGTCGGACAGTTTTTTCTCTTCTTTCCATCTGAATAGCTCCACACAGACAGGCTGAATGAGGGCGAGAAGAAGCGCAGGGGAAGCGACACTCGTGTGCATGTGATTGTGTCCGAGAGGGTCCGGGCAGAACTGTGCGATATGGTGAAACTCTACAGAAGAGGACGAACGGGAAAATACTTTTATTAAAAAAAGAAAAATCGCCCACATGCACTGGATCAATTGCTGGATTTGGGAACCGAATACGCAGAAGGGGGGTTGGGGATCCGTGGAGGCTGCCGGAGGATGGAGCGGTGTAGCCGGGGTTGGTGAGAGCCTAACTTCGGGCTACTTTGCATTTCTTATTCCTACACGACTCGCCCCTGTTCCCAGGACACATGCAGGCCAAAAAACGCTACCTGATCCTGCTCTCCGCCGGTGCATGTCTGGTGCTTCTCTTCTACCTCGCAGGGGTTCAGCTTCCAGCGGCGAGCAGGAGCCGGCATGACCGCAGCCGGAACGGATACCGGCCCGAGCAGCCCTGGCCCCACTTCTCGGACCCTTTACACCTTTTCTTGCCCTGGGATCAGACGGACACCGAGGAGTACAACCTGCACATATCTCCGCGGCAGAAGAGGGACGTCAACACGAGTGTTTACAAAGGCAAGCGGTGCCGCATGGACTCCTGCTTCGACTTCTCCCAGTGTCAGAAGAACGGATTCAAAGTTTATGTTTACCCGCAGCAGAAGGGGGAGAAGATCTCGGAGAGTTATCAGAATATTTTATCCACCATCGAGGGGTCCCGGTTTTACACCTCGGACCCCGGGCAGGCTTGTCTGTTCGTCCTGAGCTTGGACACTCTGGACCGGGACCAGCTGTCCCCGCAATACGTCCACAACCTGAAAACCAAGGTCCAGAACCTGCCTCTGTGGAACGACGGCAGGAACCACCTCATATTTAACTTGTACTCGGGGACGTGGCCGGACTACACGGAAGACCTGGGCTTCGACATCGGCCAGGCGATGTTGGCCAAAGCCAGCATCAGCACCGAGAACTTCAGGCCCAACTTCGACGTCTCCATCCCCCTCTTCTCCAAAGAGCACCCGAGGACCGGGGGAGAGAGGGGCTTCCTCAAGTATAACTCCATCCCGCCTTTCAGAAAGTACATGCTGGTGTTCAAGGGGAAGCGCTACCTGACAGGTATCGGCTCGGACACCAGGAATGCCTTACATCACGTCCACAACGCGGAGGACGTGGTGCTGCTCACCACCTGCAAGCACGGCAAGGACTGGCAGAAGCACAAGGACGCCCGCTGTGACAAGGACAACGCCGAGTATGACAAGTAAGTGACACAGTTGGCTCAAGTGGTGTATCGGGAAAACACGTTTCTTTTACATTACCTGCTGCTTGGACTTTTAGCGGCTACACGCATGCGCACTTGTAGCCTAACCAGGTAACTGCCGGAGGATGGAGCGGGTTACAGCTAGGACGAAGTTAGAGGGGAAATAACCTCTATTTCATGTAAGTTTTTATATAAAATTCTGATAAAAAAACACAAGCTTATGAAACAAATCCCTTTTCTTCCCTCGATTTTTTCGATTTTTTTCGATTTTTTTTCCGATTTTTTCGATTCTTTTTCAATTTTGTTAATTTTCACTGTAACTTTCGGCTAGCAGCACTTTCTTAAATTTATCTCTTTTTTTCAGTGCCTGCTCTTTTAAATCAAATATATTGGTTTGTTGTGACAGACTTTTTAAGACTTACGGAAATCAAAAATACAAACTTCGTACTGTGATAAATAGGGGATAAGCTAGCTATAAAAAAAAATGTCACTCACCTCTACAGGAGTGTAAACCGGAAGTGAGCAAGGGGGTCAAATGAATTTATTGAAAATACCAAAGAAGAAGAAATTAAGGAGGATAAGCCCTGAAACTACAGCACGTTTACACTCTGGATTTTGTGGAAGTGAAATTAAAACTATAACCAGGTAGATTTTGTGTATTAATAACAACAACGGCTAACAGATAAAAAGGTAAACATGACAGAGCACTTTTCGCTTTGATGAACTGTGTCGTGATGCGTTTAGATGTAGGCTATTTCTGGATCCATTCAAATGAACACAGCCATCAATACAGAGTATAATTTAACCTCCACTGTTAAAATATAGTCTTATAAATCAAAGTCATATAAAACTCCATCAGTGAGCCTTTTAAAGCGCCCAAACTGAAGCACGCAGTTAACTAACCCTTTTATGCCCCCCGCGACATGACTGTGATTCACCCTTCACTCCACCTCCTTGCTCCCTTTTTAAGCATGTTGTAAAAGAGCTCTAGACCAGTCTATTAGCTCCCTGGACACCCTCCCCCCCCCATCCTTTCCTACTTCCTTTCCTTATGAAGGAATTCACAACCACTCCTCCTTCTTGAGAGCGTCGCAGCCTCCCACCACGATACGCTCTGACACGTTTAATTTGCACCCTGTACTTAGTGCAAATTAAGCGAAAGTTAACGTGGGAAATTTTTAGATTTTTTTTGCTCTTAAATGAGTTACATGGCCACAGGGACCTTGTCATGACAAAATGCTTGCCTCCTATAAAAAAGTTGTGTGTAGGTTAGTTTACGTAAGACGGTTGAATAATGGTGCGATTTAGTGCGGATAAATCCGTCACATAAAACAGGTTAATTATCACCCTCACTTCCAGAAGTTGGTGCCATTTTTTTCTCCACTCGGCCCCCAGGGACGGCTGATTACTGCTAATTTTGGAGATCTCACTTTTTGTCAAGGTGGTAATTAATGATTCCATCCCCATGGGATCAACAGCTGTGTGTTTGAATGCTTGGTATGTTTAGGCGGTGGCTGTGTTTGGTGTTTGCATAAAGCAGGATTACGTCGTGCACCGGGGCTGTCAGCTTCACCTGTGTGTGTGTGTGTGTGTGTGTGTGTGTGTGTGTGAGTGACACCGGTTTAATCTGCGTTTATGAACCTGTGGATCCTTTTTTCCTTTGTAAAGCCTGGATTAACTCGGGCATGCGATAACAGCACTTGTCGACATTGTTCCTAGAAGTCAAGGTTAGAAGAAGGACGGATGGAAAGTGGAAAAGCAGAGAGGGAACATTCTTTGAAAAAAGGGTAGCGACTTCTTGAACTTGAAGTGAACTTGAAAACCTCAAACACACAAACTTATAATGCCAAAAAAAAAGAAAGGAGCTCTAACCAAACTTCACAAGCATGCACTTGTCTTCCCATTCGTAACCGCACCCCCCCCCCACCTCCACCACCACCACCACCACCACCACCACCCTGCTCTCTCTCTCAAACACACATTCTCTTCTAGTCTGTCTCCCTAGATGCCTTGGGCTCGGTGTCACCTGGAGAGATATGTCATCCATTATCTGACATTCCAGTCATCTCTGGACAGCCCGCCTCTGTTTCCCAACGGATCGGGCCTGTCTTTTTCTTCCCAGAGGTATCCCTGTCTTAAGGGAACAGCCTCTGTCGCTGTAATCAGCTGATTGACACATCTGATCGCACCGAGCTTCTCTCTTTCCGCTGTACTGTTGTCTCACCACGGCTGATTTATTTCCATCAATACCGCTGCTTTTTAGCTATTTCTCCGGCAGCGTCAATACGTTTGATTTTTGTCGCTGCTGAAACTCACCAAATCCAATTCGGTTTTTTTTGTGTTTTTTTTTTACAAGTGTACAGTGCAGCTTCTTATTCTGTTAGTCTAAGTGATTCTTACACGTCTTTTGTGAAGCATTCATGACTTTTTTTCTTGTGTTTTTGGAATGGATTCATCTGGTTATTGCAAGCGTTGAGATTTCTTGCATACTTTTAGAATTCGGAAACAAAGTGAAACCAATACACTTTAAAGAAGTTTGGCCTCCGTTATGATCCAGCAGCCTATTTGAATTTAATACATTGGATGCTTTTCATTTTTTAATCTAATTTAAAGCCCTTTGGTTGCAGGCCCGCTTTGCAAAAACAAAAAATAAAAATAAAAAACTCCTGACGTCAGCTCTCTCAGGTAAATGGATTTGTATGCAACTGGCCCTGTGTAGTTGGTCCTGACTTTTCCACAGTCTGGGGGCGGACAGGCGAAGCCTTGCGGGGACGCTGTGCTGCAGATCCAGGAATGCACACACGTGTCAGAGCAGCTGTTAGCGCTTGGATTGGGAGACCTGCCAAAAAAGCGGGCCGGCTTTTCTGTTCAATGTATATGTAGATACCTGGATGCTCTCTGAATGTGCAAACTCTTTGAACTCAGAGATGATAGGCTCTGACCTTACCTGCTCATTCATATACACCACAAAGGCCGGTGCTGCCGGACTCTGCTACATCCAGCTCGTCTCGTCCGCCTGACTTTTGACCCCGCTGCCTTTAGAGGAATGCTGCTTTCTAAAGGAATGCAGCGGCAGGAGGGCAGGGTGGGAGCCGCCGGTATATAGGTAAACCCTTAACCATCTCCCACTCTCCCATCTACCCACAAACGCACACAGAAGCCCCCACCCTCTGCACCTCATTCAATTGATTTTCATAGCTGAAACAGCTTTGACTTGGAGTTAGTCCCGTCGACTTCCACGGCCAAGCGCTGATGAAAAGAACCCATTCTCTGCTACATTATCCTCTGACTTTCAGGCCGTCTTGACAATGATCCCGGGAAAAGACAGAGAGAGGCTAATAAACGCTCCACAATTTAAAATGTCTTTTTTTTTTGTGGGATTTGCCCTCATTGATGGCAAAACTTCCTTTTCCTGTCTCCTGTTCTAATTCTGACTTCTACATCAGATTTGTCACATTTCCCCTTTTTTAGGAAACGTAACTTCTCATTTCTTTTGACTTCTCTTTGGAAGTCAACGCTTACTCGGCTAAAAATGTCACACAATGCTATACTTATCACACATTAAAATGGAGCTTGTAAGTTGTGTAAGTGCCCCCCTTTTCCCCGCTGGAGAGTAGATTATCCTGCACAGATCAAATCTCATCTAATATCACCAGACGACTGATCAAAGTACACCATCATTACTATCGAGTGTTCCATTTAAGTCCAAGTGCACGTACTCCCCTTTAGTTTCTCTTTGTCGAGCTTTTCCCCGGCTAACAGCAGCGTCATCATCCCCCATTTAATACTTAACCAGCTTTGTTGGCTCATATTGACTTTGTACTTCAGCTACTTCACTGGCAGCTGCCGCTCAAGGTCACCCGGGGGACTTAAAAAAAAAAAAAAAAAGAGGGAAGAAGAGAGGGCGGTGGGGAGCTGAGACAGTCAAGAGCAAGAAGAAGAAGAGGAAGATCAAGGAAGTGTGAGATTGAGTGATAATAGTGACTTGGGATAAAAAAGAAATGGAGAGTCTAGAAAATTGCGTCGTGCAGTGGGATTTTTTTTTACTCCCATTGGGAGTCAATAACAGTAACATCAACCGAGCGCTGCAGCCGTTTCATTTCCACAACTGTGTCATCAGCAGGAAATTTCCCACTTGAGGAAATCTCTCAAAAGCCTGAGAAGTAGAAGGCAACCATTTCTCCCCCCCCCTCTACCTTTATGCTTATCACTTCTCCTTTCCTTCTCTCCTTTTGCTTCCCTACTTTCACCTCCTCCCTCCTCTTTATCCTAACAACATGGAAACACTGATGTGATGCGGCTCCTGATGGCTTCCTGCCACATTTCCATCTCCCTCTGTTCTTTTTTTCTTCTTCAATGACGGCGCAGAGCTTGACATTTTGTTGACACTCGGAAGCGAGATCGGAGGGCCAAGTGAAGAAAACCCAGCAACACTTCCCCCCCACCCACCTTATCTCACTAAAACACCATTATGAGTGGGGAATTAGCGGCGCTCACCTGAATGCCAGCGCGGTGGCGGCTTCCCGTTGGAGATGTGGAGTGCGCGAGCAAGCGAGCGACAAACACACAGTCGTGTTTCTTTGCCGCTGTTTGGCAGGAGAGGGTGTCACACTCCCTTGGTTGCCATTGTTTGTTTTTCTGTGTTCAGATTAATAAATCATGAATATTTCATGATTTGCCTGCTCTCTCTTAGATAAAGTGCCGAGCCTGTGATGGGGAATGTTAATGATGTGAGGGATAGTAAGTTTGAATGCAGAGCAGCTTAATTAGGACTCTTTGATATCTGGGTGTGTGTGTGTGTGTGTGTGTAAGAAACAGATTTAATCCTGTAACTAGATAAAACCTCTGTTTGTTGTTATATCTTATCAGGCTTGTTTATCCATCTCACATCCTCTCTTCCTTTAACTCTCTCTCTTTGCTCGTTTTCAAATCGTCTCTCATTTGTGTGTTTGACTCGTTTCAGCCTCATTTTTCTGTTTTCTGGGGCGAGTCACCGTGTCACCGTCACAGGAGAGAAGTCAACAGCGAGTATTTCTGTCTTGGCTCCCCGGTATTTTCCCAGCTGTCGTAGTTTTTCTTGTGATGAACTTCAAGCACAAAACTTTGTAACATAGTGTGAATTTTAACTTTTTTTTTGGAGGTGAAACCGAGAAAAAAAAAAAAGTTTCATTAGACTTTTAGAAGGAGATTTTTTTTTTTTACACTGTTAAAAACTTTCAAATGTCTCTCAAAACGTTCCAAGAAATTAATATTTGGAAGTGACTTAAGTCTTGCAGGTATTTAGTCATATTTAAGTTATTCTAAGTAATTAATGTGTGGAGGCTGTGGTCTTCCAGGCGGGCGACCCGGGTTTGAGTCCGGCCTGTGGCTCCTTTCCCACATGTCACCTCTCTCTCTTTATTAAGTTATTAATAATTTGGACATGCCTTCTGTAATGGCACAGGCTGGTCTCGAGTCTCCACCACGGTCTCTGACTTTGAGGGTTTGTGTCGTTTCTTTTTGCAAAAGTGAAAATCTGTCCATCAGTTTTCCAAAGTGCATCAATATTGATTTATCTGTCATAGAGAAACTGAAAATATTCACATTTCAGACACCGTCACCAGTGACTTTTTGGCCCTTTTTTTTTTTTTTATCTGAAAACTTCAATATGAACGTTTAAAGATTGAACAGCTGTCAATCAGATCCTTTTCTAAAGTTCTCATCACGTCCTGTACTCTCAGATGAGCTGGATTTGTGTTACTTGTTTGTGTTGCTGCTTGTTTTGGTCTGTGTGTGGCTGCTCATCCATGCATGTCCTTTTTGTTTTTGTGTGTGTGTGTGTGTGTGTGCGTCTCTTCTGTTTGCCTCTTTTGTCTTGTGTGCGTGGGGCCTGTGAACACGAGCGTGTGTGTGTGTGTGTGTGTGCGCAGGATGACCGGGGTCACGACCTCTCTGTCTGTCCCCTCCGCTGAGTGACGAAGGCAAAGCCCAGCTCACTGACCCACATTCATTGAAGGATTACCCGCACAGCCAAGCCCCCCCCCCCCCCCCCCGGCCTCAGAGGTGGTGGCGCTGGAGGAACAGCGGGAAGAGGCGGAGGGGAAGAGTTGGGGGAAAAAAACAAAAAAAACAATTGGTTGGACATGAACTCAGCATGCACACACACACACTTTGGATCAGACAGTGAAAACCATCCTGCCCCCCCCTCCCCCCCTCCCCCCTCCAGGCTCGCTGCTGGCAAGTTCAAGAGATTGATCAGCTGGGAGGGTTCCCCCCAAAATGAAAATCAATGAGGGTATTAGCGCAGCAGTGGGCCGGCCCCTGGAATCATTTCCTCTATTAAAAGCTGCTCACTCCCACCCTGGAGAAAGAGGGGGGGGGGGGGGGGGGGCAGACTGGTCACTCAGTAGGCTTCTTGTGTTGTGGTAACGCTAATTGAAAGAGCGAGGAATAAAAAGGCATCAAAATGCTTTTCCTTCCCAGGACTGCAGGAAATGTTTCAGAGGGATGGATTAACGAGAAACACACGAGCGCTCTGTAGTAAAAAGTTGTAAAGCCCCATCTCTCTT
Source organism: Labrus bergylta (assembly GCF_963930695.1). Lineage (NCBI taxonomy): Eukaryota > Metazoa > Chordata > Actinopteri > Labriformes > Labridae > Labrus > Labrus bergylta. The sequence continues at coordinate 2,332,619 of NC_089213.1, read as the reverse complement.
GTCTCTCTCTCTCTCTGTCTCTCTCTCTGTCTCTCTGTCTCTCTCTCTCTCTCTCTGTCTCTCTGTCTCTCTCTCTCTCTCTCTTGCTGGATGCAGTGATGTAGAAAGTTTTTTAAAAAGGCCCTGACAGTGAAAGAATCCCATTGGTTCCCCCCGTAAACTCAATTAAAGTCGACAGGTGCGTCGACTGACTGAGGCGGGGAGTGATGATCAGAACGGACGCGTGATTGGCTCCTTATTAAACTCTCTGCAGGGATGGTTGAAGGGGAAGGATGTGGCTCTGACATCTGCATCGAAGAGAAAAAACAACTCTGTGTGGCACAGGGCAAAGCTGAGACAAGGGGGGGGGGGGGGGGGGCAACGGTCTGAAGGCACAGTCCCTGCTTGGATGTTCACATGTTCAGCTGCTTCAGTGTTTTGCCGCTGGCACACTTGGATTCCATTGTTGCCATGTCCTTTGTTTTTACTCAGAGTCCCTCTGCACCTTTAAGAAAAAGCTAAAGACCCAGCTCTTTCATGAATACCTACTAACTTAATGATGATGGTCTCCATATTATTGATGATGATGATGGTAATGACGATGGTTTTTGTTTGATAACGACGACTTATAATATGGTTTCTATACTGATTAGAGCTCTCAAGAACTGCCCTCAATGTTGTGCTTTGTCTCTGGTCACTTCCTGTCAGCACCTGTGTGTCCAATCAGACTCAAAGCTGATCGTTTGCTCTTACTGACATTGTTCCCTTTTTTCTAGATCCTTGCTTGTGTTGTTCTTACTCTCTGATGTACGTCGCTTTGGAGAAAAGCGTCTGCTAAGTGAATTGTAGAATTGTACTCATGAGTGTCTGACTTTGGCTCCAAACCAGAGCTGAGAAGTCACACAGAAAGGAACGCTTAGTGTGTGTGTTAGTTTGAGGTTTCTCTTTGGAGTGGGATCCATGCAGTCATAAAACAATAAAAGACACTCTCTTCAAGCAGTTAAAACAACTTTTACTGTGATGGCATGAACATGAAAGCAAACTCCTACGTGTCATGACATCAAGCCTTCAATCAGGCAGTCGAAAGATATTTGACTCCTTGATGAACGCTTAAATTGAGTGCACTGAAGTTTCCTCATGTTTTATGAGAACACACTTTGTTGCTAACTCTGTAAATGGTGTCACTAAGCTATGAGGAAAATATTCATCTGAAACCAACTTCACATGTTTGCACTTCCTTATTCTTAACTCTTAGGATCAGGTACTTTCTTCTTCATTTATTATATTCAATGAAGATTTTTCAGGTTTTGAAACTTTGGTATGACAATTGAAGATGTCAGTTTTGATACACATTTTCCCAACTTTCTGACCTTTTTATAGTCTCATAGGTTCATAGAAAGTTCATTCAATCATAAAAAAATGATTTACTTTTGGCCCTACATTGAAACCTAATTCACAGCAAAAGGAAAACAGGAATAAGTGAACAGCTACCAGGTAAACAAAGGTGCAAGTGCCAGATATTTCCCTCAGGAGTTGGAGTAGAGTAACAAAAGTAGAGAGCATGCTGTACTTACATTTTCAAGTTGCCAAAAACAATAATCCCCATGAATACAGATGCTTCTCCGTTGCTGCTCATGGTGAAAATAGGCAACTTTTCAGCAGTATCACCAACTTTCTAATGGTTCATTTTGGTGCTCATAACTGGGAGTCAACAATTCTGTTTTTGCAGTTTTAGAAATACTATAATCTCCATGCCTGATTTTGGCAGTCAACATGGTAAAAAAAAATCACGACAAGTTGTACCAAACAAAATCTAAAATTTAGGATGTTCTTTTTGGCACACCAAAACCAACAGAATGATGCAGTTGTATGCTCACGAGGGCTGACAAAGAAGAAATGGATATATCATTAAGCTCTTTACATGGTTCCCATATCTGAGTAAAACACATTTCTTCTTCCATTCAACACTCGTACTTCCTCATGTGATCAGTCAAGTGGTTTCACTGTGAGTGAATTAAGCTGCAGTTATATTCCTGTTATCTCTCCTCTACTAAACTGTGGAGCTCCGGGTTTGTTAGTGCGTGAGAGGTCAGGGTGTATGTGTGTTTAAAGAGTGTGCAGGGGGGAGGGGTTGCTTCTGGTCCTAGTTCTCTGGGGGATTTGCCCCTCTTCCAGGATGACTCTGCACTCCCTTGGTCTGTGGAGCACCTGACCACAGTTATCTCATCAGTGAGGGGCAGTGGGCTGAAACTCTGGCCTACATCTGCTGCAGACACTGACACACTTTGGAGCCGAACACATGCACACACTGCGGAGCTCATTGTTAAAAAAGATTTCCTTCCAGAGCGTATTCCAGCAGCGTTGGATGAACCTCGCCTCCTGCGAGCGCTGTGACTCCCTCGAGGCGTTGCAGCAGCTCCACCGTGGGGGGAGGGGGGGTGGGTTGCTACTTTCTTTTTATGGCAGGTTTAATGGCCCCAAGAGGTCGTTTAGCAAACACCTACCGACGGCACATCAATGAGACGGGAGATCGTTGACGTCAGCCTCGCACGGTGACCTCCCTCCTTTACTTCTAACCACCACAGGAGCGAAAACAAACACTCAAACCCCTCTGCTGGTATTCATATTTAAATAGTAATTGGCGAGAGTCGGGGGGGGAATCTGAGAGGAGGAGGAGGAGGAGGTGGTGGAGTAGTGGGGTTGAAGAGGGCAATAGCTTAAAAAAGCATTATGTCACTAAAGAATGTGTGCATGGCTCAATGTTTAAGGGGCCAAGGCTTCAAGGAGAGAAAGAGGTTTTTGTTTGGGGGGAGATCTGGCAGGCTGATGGAAGGGCTCTTTTCCCCCCGTCTGGTCCGTCATCGTGCTTTATGGCTCGGTTTGACTTCCACTCTTTGGATGTGAAAGTTGGGGCTGCCCTCGGGCGCACCAAAGGGGGTCCTATTGTGCTCCAGTTTGCTCTCCTTCCAGAGGAAATGCTTGTGCCTTGTTGACACTGCAGCCTGCCCATATGCTTCCCCCATTTACTGCCGCATGTTCTGCTCCTCTTTATCAACTCTGACTCTTCCTGAGGCGGCTTTCCAATGGGTTTGAGTTGGCCATCAAAATCTACATATTATTATAATTTTGACACAGGGGACTATCATTGTTCTAAAGTCTTGCTTGTATACTAGATGAATCTCTTAAACAGCAGTGCAGTGTTATTCTTGCCTAAAGCAGTTGTGGAAGTTGACAGCAAAAAACTTACTTCATTGCTGTATAGAACACAACTTCGTCGACTTAACATGGACAGGTATGTCGAGCTACCGTTATAACTCAATTAGGCCATTTAAGTGGACTTGTCCCAGAAAACAAGCACCGGGGGAGAATCGATTTATTGATAGAAGGCCTTGTCCAATTTGGGTCGCATTGAGTCTTAAACATGCAGGAGTACACCGATCCCCATAAAAGCTTTACGTTTGGAATGAATACAATGCGCAATAGCTTATGGTGATATCAGAAGGCCGACTACAACGTGATTTTGCACTGATAGCATGTCCGCTTTTTGACTTCTGAGTTGAAGCCTGACACTTGGACTGTTGAGAATGTTCACAACAGGGTCCTAAGACACTGACTAGACTCTTCTCCTCTGTCGCCCCCTGGTGGTGGAATGAACTTCCAAACTCCATTGGATCTGCAGAGTCCCTCTGCACCTTTAAGAAAAAGCTAAAGACCCAGCTCTTTCATGAATACCTACTAACTTAATGATGATGGTCTCCATATTATTGATGATGATGATGGTAATGACGATGGTTTTTGTTTGATAATGACGACTTATAAGATGGTTTCTATACTGATTAGAGCTCTCAAGAACTGCCCTCAATGTTGTGCTTTGCCTCTGGTCACTTCCTGTCAGCACCTGTGTGTCCAATCAGACTCAAATCAAATCTAGATCCTTGCTTGTGTTGTACTTACTCTCTGATGTACGTCGCTTTGGATAAAAGTGTCTGCTAACTGAATTGTAGAATTGTAGAGATTGCACGCCTTGTCCAGTTTGGGTCCGATAGAGGTGAACGAAAGAGTTAATCGACCCCCAACCGTAACATCAAGGTGTGTTAGTCTGACTTTGACTCGGCACGATTTCAGTCAGACTTACACAACAAATCCAACTGTTTCAGAGAATAGGAAACAAGTGGACGTTCTGATGGGCTGAATGTCATGGTATCAGGTCGATGCATTGACTTGTGCACTCACCAATACGGCATTTGAGGCGTATCCAATACTAGTATCATTTTTTGGAACAACTCTACTAACAACAATGGCTTCTCTCACAACTCCAGCCATTGACAACCATGCCCTGGTTTGGCAGACACCACAACACTTCACGGATCAGCAGCTCGGCCAATTCTAACTGGGGGCTGAAGAGGAGGAGGTGGAGGAGGAGACTGTTACAAGGGAAGAAGGCATCTGGTCTCACCAAGGAGAGTCTGAGTGTGCCCAGAGTGTGGGTGTATGATTGACCGCAGAGAGGAAGGAAAGAATCATTTTGGTTGATCACTGTTTCCCTGTTTCCTTGGCGGCTTGTGTTTGGTGGTGCTTCGTGTTGAGTGGTGTTTATTCATGAGCTTGACGGGGGCCTCCTTTTCAGATGAAATAGAAGGAGTGCGTGCTTGTTTTTTTTTTTTTGCAAGGCAAAACTAGGACAAAGTGCAGCTGCTGGTGGTAATGCTGGATATTTAAAAATTGAACACCCACGGACTCTCCTACTCTTCAATTTCTTCCTGCCTTTTCTTCTTCCTCGCTGTTCCTCCAGCTCTCTTCTTCTTCTTTCCTTCACAGCCACTTCTTCTGTCTCACACTCCCACCTCCTGATAAAACCCACGTACATCTCTGCAGCATCACTTCTCCTGACCCTGGCCTCTTATACGATCTCATCACATCATCGACTCGAACATTTAAGAAATAAGGACGTTTCTTGTCGATGAGTCATTTCAACATATACTCAGCAGTTTTTGTGCGTTTTATTCTGAACACAGTCTCCAATCCCAGCTTGTGTCAAATTCACGTTCTTATGAGCTGATATTCTGCGGCCACAGGACGCTCACTCCCTGTGTGAGTAGCTTAATTTTCACCCTGCTGCATCCAGACTGGTGCTGTTTATCCACCTGTATCCCTGCCATCAAAGCAAACCAGAAGAAAAAGAAAGTAGAGCAAAGAAAAAAATGGAGGACGTGTAATGTGCAGCTGAACGAGCTGCAGAGATTCTTGGTTTCTGTTTAGCAGCTTGACAGGGTGTATATTCTTTGTGGGGGGTGAATTGAAGTGTTTATTTCCCAAGAAAGATCTGACACGACAGCACTTTGTTTTTCAAAGCGTCTGAATCTTGTTTGGCTTTTGCAACTCCCTCGCAAGACACCATTTTCTCTTTGGCTGTCTGAAGTGGGACACGTGATCAGAGCGTGGAGACGTCTCGAGATTCTTCAGCTCGACTTATGCAATATGTGGATCCTATAGTAGAGAGGCCTCCAGTGATGAGAGAAACGTTGAGCCAGAAGCAGCAGTGTAAATTTAAAAATACATAGGCCAGTTAGAACTTGGCTCTGAGTGGCAAAATCAAGGACTTTATTAATACCAGTCATTACCAGCCGCAGTTGAGATGCACTTCAATCCCTACACCTCTGCTGGACGTGCTAAGTGGCCCACAGTTAATAACTTCATCTACCAAGTTGCTGCTGTAAATAACTCACTTGTCGGCTGTTTTAAAATGGACCAAAGGAATTTTGACTTTGTAGCTTTCTGTTTGTTCTCTTTGGTCAACTGAGTTTATCATGAAGGTCAATTCTTGTGCAACATTGGCTCATTTGTCCAACCAATCAGCATCCAAATAGATCCTGAAACCAACTCTTTTTGAGTCCTGGGGGAGCTCATGTCTTTACAATTTTACAATATACAGTTGGGTGTGGATTGAGCCTCGTTCAGTATGTCATCAAAGGTCCCTCTTGTGCTTTCCAAAGAAAACTGCTTTATCAGTGCAAACTCGTCCGGAGTATACAAGCACACAAAAACATGAGCTCATTTGAGCCTATCAAGGTTTTCCATCTCCAAGGAGGTATACTTGATAAAGCCATCAAAAAACAATATATCATTGGCCTCCGGCTTACAAAAACACCAGAAGACTGGAGTTGGAAAAGCGTTTTGCCTCTGCAGATGTTTGTGCTTCAGTCTGGAGTCTGTTTACTTTATGATAGAAAAATGTAAGCAACGTCGCATGCAAGTTTGAAGAACGGTTGCATTGATTAGGAGGATCAAGGGTTGATTGTACTTTGGACTGGACTAGAGGTGTAGAAATTAATCATTTCTACAATGCCTAATCGAATCGAACACTGAAACAAGTGAAGATTCACAGTCCTAGTATGGACTAGGGTTGTCGCAATACCACAATTTAAAACTTCATCTAATAAAAATCATACAATATCAATGTCTGTTACGATACCATGGCAACAAATATGGAAGTCCTAGGCACCCATTATTGGACACCTGCACTCTGTCTAAAATGCACAGATCAGTTTGTACCATTCTTTACCAAACCTAAAAGGGCTAAAGGCTAAAAATACGGTAAATGGACTTGAGCTCATATATCGTTTTCTATTCTTACGACTACTCAAAGTGCTTTTTACACCGCATGTAACACCTACACATTCACACACTGATGGCAGAGGTTTCTATATAAAGTGACCATCAGAATGAACTAATCCCATTTCATGCACATTCATACGCGGCCGACGAATCAGCAGTATATGACTGTATATCTCAAGCTTTGAAAGCTACAGTACTTTTCAATCTAAAGGTCATTAAAAGGTTGTATTAAGAGGTTGTATCATCATACAACACATGGTGTTGAAAAATATTGCAGTATTTGAATTTGACTTACACAATACGCTACCTTGAACCTTTTGAAATGCCAATTCAAACAATACAAGATGGTTCACTTCATTTGAAATCTACTCACAATCCAAAGTTCTGTCGTCATTATTGTGTGTCTTCACGTATGAATTCCATACACATCTGTGCACAATGTCACCAGATTTCTGCAGATTAAACCAGCAGCTGTGCCTGATGTGTGATATATATCCCCCAAGTGTTTCCAGATTCATCCCTTCTATATGGAGGTAGACTCTTCTAAGGGTCCCCAAACACAGATGTATGTGTGTTAAAGGAAGTGCTTCTGTTTGCCTGTTGGGCCCAGTCTGGACTTGGTGGGGTATCTGGTGACAGAGGGGTATTTGCTCACAGCTACATAGCTTACTATCTATAAACACATACTTGTATTCTCCTGGGATTGCTGACTTTTGAGGAGCTTAAGGACAGCAGCAGGAGTTAATAAAGTCTGAATATTTCGGGTACTTGTGTTGAGTTTGGAATTGTTTCTGTTGTAGTTGTGGAGAGTGTGTGTTCTATTTTATTATTCTCTGGCCTGGACAGAGGAGGATTGCTTCTCTGTCTGAGTATTTTAAAGTGTTTGCTCTGTAGCCAACTAGGGAACAGACAGAAATCCAGACAAGTATGTGTTACATTTGCACTGCAGTTTGAGCTGTGTGTGTGTTGTAATGTTAAATTGTGTATCAGTGTGTGTGTTCCCTTTAGTAAACTAGTGCTGATTCAGAAGTGGGTCCTTCCATTCCCACATTTTCCTGCTTTCCTCGCTGAATGTTCCTCTATTTTTAAACCTGCAGGCGTCCCTGTGTGCAGCCTCATCCTCCCTGTCCAAACACAAACACACGACGTGCACGTACGCACACACTCCTTCCTCCCGCAAACTCAGCAGCATCTTGTTTGTCCGAGCCCCGGCACTAACGCTAACTGTGGCCACTCATGTGGAACCCCCCAGAAGCTACAAAACATGAATAATGTATCAGCGAGAGGAGTTTTTATTCATGTTTTTTTTTCCACCCAGATTAAGTAGCATGTCCACACACACATACCCGTGATGTCATCCTCCTCGTACGGCTGGGCCCTGGATTGCACCAACATTTCCGCTAAGCAGCACGGAGGCGTCTGACTTCCTGTACTCTTGCTATGACGGTGGAGAAAATTCCATTTGAGGAACATCCAAGATCAGAGAGTGACCTTAAAGGCATTTTCTTTTCTCTTTTTTTTTTGGGGGGGGGGGGGGGGGGGGAATGCTGAGTGAATTTTTCAGAGTTCACACGGTCTAAGGAGCAGGAGAGATTCATTATTCAATAAATTGCATTTAATGTGAAGAAGGAAGCGAGACCAAATGAGACTCAAAGCCAGCGGCATTTCTGAAGGCTGATAAGCTTTTTTCTTTTCTTTTTTTTAAGGACAACACAGGGGAGAGATTTTTTATGGTAACAAGAACAGACAGACTACAACTCCAAAAAATAGATGTTGCTGTGCATTTCCCAGCTGCCCCATCCATTGGGACAACTGGGAGAAGTAGATCTAAGCGCTCTGTGGTTGCTAAGTTTGCTGTAGCTACATCATTGCTGCCACATTTCTTTTCCATTTTAAATCTCCCCAAATAAATCTGGAAATTTCCTGCTTCAGAAGAATCCACACATCCATTGTATAAACTTGATCTGTCATACTCTCGTATCTTGAACCCTCTCGTCTCTTTTCCCTTTGTTGATGTTAGCGATAAGACATCTCCCTCTGGATCGGCTCAGTGCTTCTATTACCAACTAATTTACTGTGAAAGAGACTCTGGAAACTTCTCTCCACTTCACATTTAATTAAAAAGTTGCTCCATGTAAACAGAGACTCAGTAAATACTTTCTCCGGAACTTCACGTTGGGAGTCATGAAGATTTTTTTTGCGATGCGTCCGACCCGAAGGCGGAGACACTGTCACATCTCACTCGTCTGATTTTCCTAACAACATGCACAGCTCCTTCTGGAGGATTATGGCTGCTGGGTACAGATGTTTTACAAACAGATGTGAATTACTGTGATCACAGTCCGTGCTCTGGGCACTCTGCCCTCTGGAAATCCACAGAGCACTGTTGTTGGAAGTTTAAGGTTTATCCACACTCAGTCCATTAATGTGATGTTTACAAAAAGTCTATTTATTGTGTTAGTACGACTAAAACTGGACTTTCAAAAAAACATGTTAGTCCCCAGTGAAATAGCACAAAATCAAATTTCTTGAAGTTGGAAAAACCAAACTAGATAATGCAGATTGGGGGTTGAATGTTTCCACTTCAATCTGCCCTTAACTGGCCTATAGGTGTTCTGTGGATTCTCCACAGGTCCCATGCCAGGCTTCGACCCAGAGTGCTACAGAGCTGTAAAGTTCTCCATGTTTTCATTGTTCAGCATCCAGTTTGTGGCTTGCTTTTGTATGTGACATAATAGTTCAAGAAGTCCAGTAGTAAGTAGATGAAAGGGGGATATAATTGGAAAAAGGTTTCCAATTAAATTAGCCTAATAAAGCTATAACCATAAATGGATTTTAGGCAAGGCAAGGCAATTTTATTTATATAGCACATTTTAACAACAAGGCAATTCAAAGACATTAAAAGCATCATGACAGAGGAAAGAAAAGAAACATTAAAATTGAAAAAAAAATTGAAAAAAATCACTGAAATTATTAAATCTGAAAATATGTTCAAATAAAGATAATTCAAATGAAATTAACTGAAATAAATAAAGTAAAAAATATAAAAAGAGTTAAAAGTTACATTGCAGAGTTAAAGTTTTTTTTTTTTTACTCTGCTTCATTCTGTTCTGCCACAAATTACAAAAAAGTCATGGTTAGTTTAACTAGCTATAGTTAGCCACAACAAGCCAGCTAACGTGCGCTAAAGGAAAGACCCCTCCCCTTTGTCTTAATTGTACAAAACTGTCAATTTATGCTAGCTTAAGAACATTAGCCAATTATTGTTAGCCTTCCTTATTAGCAATGACAAAACTCACTTTGGTAACGTTTGCTGTCAGTGTCTCCCCCTTTTGTCTTTAAAGAAGAACTCTTATAATCAAGTTGCATTCGCTACTTAGAGTTAGCATCATCAAGTTCGCCATTCTTGTTAGCCATGACGACACTTACAAAGGCGGAGTAAAGGATCATTGATTGGTAACAGACCTTAAATCTAAAACATATAACAGAGGCCATTAGATTGGGAGATAAAAATGGCTGACATAAAGAAGGTTAACTAAGGACGATGTTCCACAGCTGAACATCAAAGGTTGGCACTGACTCTGGTATTGGTCCATTGTTCTTTACCATAAATAAATGCAGATAAAACATCAGCTACTTTAGAATCCCCATTTGTCCTACCTTCATCATGGAGCACTAGCATGAGCCAAGTTAGCTTAAGCTTAATAGCTTGACTTATCAAGCTAATCAGAGTGCAAAGGCGAGATTAGCGTCCGTTAGTCCTGTTATCTTCTAATCACTTCAAAGCTGGCCAAATCACCTGTTCTCCTCCTCCTCATGTGGCAGTGATTTACACACACTATATCGCTACACATAGTTTAAACTCAGGGTGCACTTAAGATACCATTGCATTATGTTTTTATGCATATTTCATACGCTGCACCTTCAGACAGATAGCCTTGCATTAAGCACTTACAATGTTCTTGTGTTATGTTGTATGGCTTTTGTTTGATAGCTTCCTGCATTAGAGTCAGCATTTTGAAAGATGTTTGAGAGCGTCAGCTAAGTTTGCTCTATTTGGAAACCTTTGTCCTATGTTCCCTTGTTTAAAGTTTTTCTAGAGGCCACTGTAAAATAACCAAGAGTCACAAAGTTTCAGTCCAAGTGTTTCAGTTTTGAAACACATTTTGGAAGCTTTTCTCTTAAAAAACGATGCACTTAATGTTTAGCCAAAGGAATACATTCATTTAGAGGCTACACAGTCCAAGATATTGTTTGGATTTCATTCAAAGTCACAACTTTATCTTGTTTTCGCTTTCCTCCTTTCTGCTCGTTTCATCAGACCCTGGACTGTGCCCTCCTCTCTGGGTCAGTCTTGTGCGGTAACCGTGCTGCCTAGTTGATGATTGTCAGATAATATTACCCAGCGTAACCTTATCAAGGCCACATGTGTCAGGCCGTCACTCCTTATCAGTGTGTTACTCCACGGATGGATGCACATGTGCATAGATGCCGAAGAAACTCGGACAGAGAGAGAGAGAGAGACTGTATATCTAAGGCTGTAAATAAATACGCCTGTCCTGTTGTGCCAAATCACAGCTGGACATTTTCTTTTTTGTACGCTGGTGAAATATGTGCGCGAATAATGCTCCTCAATTGGAGGCTTCTTGTCTTCGCCTCTCAGTCATTGTGACATGTCTCATTACTCTTATTTACTGGCATGATGAAACGCCGGTCTTTTGTGACAGAAATTCAGCGTGCATCTACGAGTCTGCTTGCCAAAAATCCGTCATCTCCTTACAGTGCTTGGCGTGTTTGTGTTGGCTCACTGAGCCGTACGAATGGGAATGATTCTTTTAACTGAATATTTGAGATTTTTCAGTTTGTTTAAGTATAACTATCAAATCATGTTCCACCCCCCCCGCTTGCGTTTTGAAGCACTTCTCATGTCCTCAAAGAGCCTTCCTCTATTTGGAGACGTTTCATCGTGCTAAACAATCTCCTGCCACCGAGTAAAACAGGTTCTGAATTCATAATGATAATGGGTCAGTTAATAGCCAATTGAAAGCAGGAATGCATCGACCATTTGTGAATCAATAAGGCAGTGAACATATCAGTGGTCACTAAGAGCATTAAAGGGCAATTTTCCATTTTAATGTAAACCGTGCGGTCTTAATTGACTCTAACACAGAGATGTTATCCAACAGAGTTATTAACTCATGAAGAATTTACAAATTTCTCCTTTTCAGAGCTGATTCTAGAATTGGATTTGGTTAAATCCAAAGAGAAAAAGGACAAAAACCATATTTTTTACCTTTCTGGTGTGGAAGTAATGTGGGTTTTGTTTTTGGTCTTAAGGTTATAAACTAAATATCTTTGGAGGTTTAAATATAAGCTGGTTGCAGCCCTGCAACAATAAGCTGTACATTTGACTTTTTCCATTGCTGGAACAGAAATGAATCATCGTTTTATCATTTATCTGCGAGTTATGTGCCCATTTCTGATAGTTGAAAATGACCCAGAAGACTTTAGTTTTATCAGAACAACCTTCATTGAAAAAAGCTAAGGTTATAAGACATGCAGGAAAGGTGCCACAGGTCGGACTCGAACCCGGGTCGCTGGCTTGGAGTACTAGCCTCCATACATGGGTTGCAATCAAAACCACTAGGCCCATCGGCGACCCAACAGTTGCCTTTTTAGAAATAATATTTTCACTTAAACACCAACATTTTACTTCCTTCATGAGCTCTGTTAGCACTTTCCAAACTTCAGAAACTCTCGATTCTTTTCTCATCACGCTCCTTGGATTCATTTCTGCCAAACAAGTATTTGATGTAACTGATCGTTAATTACCTTCTGTGCTGAACTAGACAGGTCCTGACACATCCCACTTTTTGTCAGTTATGGAAACAGTCCCATCACTTAATGGGCTTAATGCCATTTTTTTTAATGCTCTACTTAGTGTTGGTCTCGCCCTGCCTTCGTCTTGGCCTCGACTTGGTCTTGATGCCTAAATGTCTTGGTCTGGGAGCGCTCTGGTCTCAGGTATGTCTTGGTCTCGGTTAGTGTAGTGTTGACTTTCAGTACAGGCATCCAAAGAGCTTTGAATAAGGACCAAACATAACTTTTTATTCTAGGCGTCAAAAACCAAAGACAAACTTCCAACTTCCGGCCCTGATGCCAAAATTACATTTTATCTGTTTCCTTTCCTATGCTTCCTTTCTTTGCCACTTAACACAAAAGCCACAAATATTATATCCTAAAATAGAACGCCAGCCTCAGAGACACAAATCATTTGAATGGTTTTTGTGCACAGGACATGTGATGCTGCTGGTAAAAGTGTCTTTTTTTTTCAGCCACTGTGACATGGGTGCGGTTCAGTTTATTCCACGTTGAATGGATTACTTTGCAGAGATGTGAATGGGAGGCGTGAAGTGCCCACGGTCCTTTGCGAACAATGGGAGTCGTGGCTGCTGGCAGGAAGGTGAACGAGTTTAAATCACAGGGAAACAACCGGAAACGCCAAAAAGGAGACGCACTTAACTTGTTGGGTTTTTTTTTACACTTTTTAGATTTTCATCAAAGCTTTTAGAGCAATACTTTTTCATCTTTGAGAAGCATTGCTGGGAGTGTTTACGTCCCTTTTGATACCCAAATACGTCATTTGTCACTGCTTAGAGTTCCTTGAAAAGCTATTGTCCCATCTAGTAAATGAAGTCAGGGTTTTGCTTGCAGGCTTCACATTTGAAGTATTTGTGTGTTGCAATGAAAAATAACCACTTTGGTTCTGCAAGCAAAAAACAAAGTCTAGTGTAGTCTGAAAGCAAACCAAATCTGTTTAGTTTTGGAGTACCGCCCCGGTCTAAATCATCCACTTTTCTCCTCCTATCAACCTCATCGTACCTTTAAGTGGAGCTTGACTTGTTGGCCGCACTCGGTCAGGGGCACAATTATGTAACAAAATAAAAGGAAAAGTGCGTCCGGGGCTGGAGATAGCTGAGTGGCTCTGATGGTCCAGCCGGCCGCGGCCCGGTGGAAGAACATTTGGTGGCAGTAATTTAGCACATGGGTGCTTCCACTGCAGGGGTTATTGTATCCGTCACGCTCAGCTGCAACCATGCCAACCCCCCCGTTTGTGTTTTCAGGCCGACCGGCTTCCTCTGTAAACTCAGTGGCGTCTGACAATGGACTTGCAAAAATGAGACGTGCCAGACAGAGTGAGAGTTCGAGACTGAGGGAAGTGGAGATTGTAGAAAGGGGAGATTAACACGGTGTGAAAAATGGGGTTGAGGCAAGAAAGTGGAATAAATTGAGGGAAAGACGGACTGCGAGCAATGACCTCCATGGGAAAAACCAAAGGCCTATTTGGGTTCTGTTTCGGCAACCCAAACACAAACAGAGTAAATGTTGAGTTGAATCCATATATTGAAGCAGAATATTGTCTTGCTTGGAAGTAAAACTGGAGCGAGGCAGACCACAGGAGGCCCGTAAGCACAACACAAACAGAGAGCATGTGTGTTAGTGAACCCTACCAGACCACAGAGACTCGCTGTGCTCCTGACCAAGACTGGGAAACAAGCAGCTTCTGTGTGTGTATAAATATGGATGTATATGTACGCGTGTGTGACAGTGTTTGTTTAAAACCACAACATAGCTCAGGCAAACAGCTGTGTCGGCCAGTGTGGTTAGACCTAACTTCCAGCTCCAGCCGGCGCTCGTTTAACACCATATTTTCAGCCTCTAGGGTGTGTTTTTTTAACTCCTACGAGACACCTCTGCTCTGCCTGTATTCATTAAGGATTAGTTTTTTAGAAGAGGGGTGTTAATGCAAACGGCGGTGACATATGAGGGGGCTGTGAGGTAAAGCCCTCAGCAGGTAGAGAGATCTGCAAATGGGAAAACAGTTTTTTAGAGGCCTTAAGGAAACACAAGATCAAGAGCTGATGGTTGTAAAAGTTGGTACAATGACCCATCTGTATCATCTTCAATGTCACACATGCACAATGGTCTTAGGATGCGATTTATTTTCTGTCTTCCAACATTTCTGATTGGGACTTGTAAAGAGAAAATCCAACATTTTAGGGAAATTATTTTGCCATTTTAACCTAAAAGTACCAGGAACTCAAGTACAGCTTTCTATGTTTTCCACTGCTTTACAAGAAGAACAGAATTAATGGTTTAAAACTGCAGTTCCTAAAGTGTCCACTTGAGGCAGACTGCAAAAGCCGAAAAAGTCGCATACACACCCATGTTAAAAGCCCATTTTTACATGTTTACAGCCTGGTACAAGAAACAATTGTGGTCTAAATAGAATGGGGTTTTTTTAGTAACTCAACCGTTTAGATTTTTTGTTTGCAATAAGCCAAAGACCCGCCTCAGCCCGACCTCTTTGCCTATTACGAGGTTGACTGAAAGTTAGGTTGAGACAGCATTTCAATGTGGTGGCTAACATCGTTCAGCTTCATAACACCTTCAGTAACCAGTGGGTGACATCACTGAGACTAAATCCATGTTTTGCACCGTCTATGGTGTTTTCTGGATGGATGTAACCACAGCAAGGCAATTGACAAATATCTAAATGAGTTCTTTGATCCAGGAACAGATGCTGCAGCAAAGAAAAATGCAATGCGCAATGAATGGGCGAAACCAGGTCTAGACATTCCCCCATGGAAACATGAAAGGAGCTGTTTATTTTCTCTGCCTTTTTTTTTTTTTTTACATCACACAGCAAAGCCAGAAATGACTGAGGAGATTGATTTATGATGCGAATCCAAAGAAGTATAATAGCCCCCAACAAAACTCCACCTAATCCACTTGGGTTAATTAATGGGTAGCAGATGAGCATGTTTTACAGGATCTCAATAGTAATCACCAGATGAGGTCATTTCGGTGACTAAAGGGAAATTTGACATATTCAAGTCTGCTCCATTCTGTTGTAATTGTCTTATAATGGAAAACTGATTTAATGAAGGGGTTTGAGTTGAAACATGCAGGAGTAGTTTATAAAGTTACCTAAGCGTCTCGTCAGTGGAACATGGAAACACACGGCAAGAACAGACGCAATCCACAAAAAGAAAGTTTCATTATTTCCGAATGAAAATGAATCTGTCAGTGATAAATTTTTTTTATTGAGGCACAAGATGTCTCGTGTGGAAATCGTTGCATCATCTGTTAAGCTGAAGATAAATGAGTCCTTGGTAAATGAAAGCAAATGTTTTAGTTTTGCCAATCTGCCACTCATCTGCTTTAATAAAGATGGCAACAACTCAAGTTCATTTTTAGCTTCTCTAATCCGCCTGTTTCCGGCTCTTATCCCTTCATCATCAGAAGCTGTGTGGGAGGGGAAGAAGACGGGAGGGACAAGTTGTGCCAGGGAAAAATTAGCTCGGTATCTCGAAGGGGGGAAAAGCCGAGGTGTGGACTTTGCCCGGATTGTTTAGCATTTCAAAGGATGTCCGCTGAGAAAGGAAACGAAGAGTGTGTGGAGGGATGGCAGGACGGGCTGGACTGAAGAGCCAGAATGGAACAGGCTAGAAGAGACAAGACCCCTGCCTCATCAAGAGATCTGACCCCCATTCCCCCGTGTCAGAGCTTTCTCATATCGATTAGTTAGGCCATGTCACCGTCATTGTTCCCCCCCCGCTTGTCCCGGGGAATCTATCTCCCTCTGTCTCTGGTACAGGTCTCAGCCCCCAGAGAGACTGCAGACAAGTCTTAGCCCTTCGCATCCCCTCTCTGTCCCCTCTTTGAGAAAAGCTTCCTCGCTGGCAGTTGCCAAGAAAGAAATGACTTAGGGTTGGGGGGGTTTCAAAGAAAAGGCGCTGAAAAATGAGAATGTGTGGTGCCATGTTCCCCCCTCCCCCCCCCCCCTTCTTCTTCTCCCTCTCTCCTGCACTCACACAATCCCTTTGGCCCGGCTTTTCCCAGCCTCAACCTTTTTTCCCCTGGCCCGTCACTCACTGTGCCGGAAAATCCGACTTTCTCTTCACTTGGGGATCAAAGCTCACAGCTCAGCCTGGCCCGGCCGTCGTATGAGAAGTCACATTCTTGGGCTTTCGGCTGATCCTCAGGGACCTGCCTCCTCCACCTGACTGCCGTTGGTGCCGTTTGGCTTTCTCCCTTTACCCCACCTTTATGTTCCATGTAAATTATGAGTCACACAGACACACCTCGGTTGACTCTTTCTTGTGTGTCAGACCTTTGAATGACTACTCTGGTAGGATCACACGGGGGGAGGGTCGTGCTGAACAGAACTTACCTTGACCTTTTTGGCAAGACAGAGTGAGGGGGGGGAATTTGATGGCATGTAGAAAGATTACAAAAAGAGAGCGTGAATCTTGGTCTGGAAGGATCTAATGGGAGGAATATGGAGTGTTTCGTTTCCGAAAAGGGAGGGATGACTCTTCTTTTTCTTGTTCCAAACACTCTGTGAAGTCCAGCACGGTTGACATGTATCAGCAGGAGACATCTGGACTTAAGTGTCCAAGGTTAAAAAACAAGAAATGGGAACATGAAATGGAATGGAAAAAGGGAATCTTGCCAATCTTGCTTGCCAATTTCAAAGCTGAAAAACAACATCAGTTGTGCTGCCATTAGTGTGAATGAAAGGAAAATTTGTCTTCCTGAATACAGACCACCGCTCCTCTTTTCAAGCTGTTTTTCAACCAATGAAAAACTTTCAAACTTTATGCATTGCGAAGTGGTAGCAAATATGATGGCAGCCTAAAAAAGTTAAGTTGTCAGAGGGAGCGAGAAAAAGAAGAAGAGAATGATTTCAAAGAGAGAAAATAGCTTTGAGTATGAAACAGGGTTTCATTTTCCAACTCATATCTGTGCACGTCTGCGGCGTTCATCCATTTAAAGCTCCATTTCAAAAATCTATTTGTTAAATGGTTATCAGGTTCAGTTATCGATCGCGCTGCTACCAACTGTGGGCTCGCTATAATGCAGTCGGTGGCTTCCTAATGCTCAGTGTGGGAGATGAGGAATGAGTATGGTTTAGCTCTGTTTAATGTCGGTGTGTGTTCGTGCAGGCCATGTGTGTTTGTATCGTCTTGGTGTCAGACTGTCCTTTTTGCTGAGTATCATTTTTTGAATAAAACGGTTAAGTTCCTCGATCCTTAAGCCGCGGGGGAAATATCTCTCTTTCTGTCTCTGTTTTTTTTTTTTTTTTTTTAATCTTATTTTTCTCCTCCACAGCATGACATCCAGAAATAGACCTGGACAAAACAGTCTGCTTGCTAACTGCATGACTCAGAGACTGAAAGAGAGTGAGGAGTGGGGGGAGAGATAGAGAGGAGGGCGGGCAGATGGAGCGAGACGAAGCAGTGGGAGAACGTGAGCGAGGTGAAGGGCAAGCAAAACAGAATGAATCTGACCCATCACGATGCACTCGATATCCTCAACAATTGCCCGTTAAGCCCATCAGACTCAGACCTTTACTGTGCTGAACAAGAAAAACCACAATTTTCTCAACGCTCCCATCAAGGTAGAGTTTATTATCCAATTACAGGAATATTGTTGGAGAACGAGGGAGAAGTGAAATATCTTTTTATCCTTTCAATTCAGAAGCGGTCGAGCCAATATTTTCTCATTAAGTTCTTCCCCCGGCAGCAGAAAAATCGCTCCATGGTTCGTCTCTAGAATCTTCTCTGATTGCAGCCCGACCAATTCAAATGGTTGAAAAATTTGAAAAATGTCCAGAGCTTGGTCTATCTTGTGGAGATTGATGGTGTTGGTGAAACTGTACATCCTGCTGTTGTGTGTATTTCCTATTTTGTAGTATTCTGTAGTTTTGCTTTCTAAAAGGTTGCCTGTATTGGTTGGCTATTAAATATGATCCAGGACGTCCAGTTTGAGAAACAGATCAATGAATTTGAAGAAATATCTGATGCTTGCACGCTTTCCCAGCAGGATGTCACTTCTGGCAACTGCTGTTTTCCCATAATGATTGCACAAGATAAACAGAAATACACCAGCAACCCGGTATGAGCGTTTTCACATATTTGGTTGGCCGACCCTAGTTGGATGATGTGCTGTTGTGCCGGTGTCTGAGCTTTTCCAAACATGAAGCTGGAGAAGTCAAAACTCAAAGATGAAGCTCCAGCACACCTTGAGCACAGCCCCAGGAGGTGTTCATGGTGTTTTGGCATCAAATAACTCAACCCAGCATCGTATTTGCCAGTTTAAATGTAAATCTCCCAAAATTTCAAACAGCAAATGATAAATGCATATTGCCAAGAAAATCGATAAACATCTTTAAGTGACAGACTGGGCCCATGTTGGATACTTATGCAGCCTATTTCCATTCCCATGACCTTTATTGAGACTGTGTGTAAGTGTGTACAAAGTATGACTCGCTGTGTCACCATATGTTCATCTTTCCTAAATTAAATCATGGAGTGTTGTGTGTGCATGTGCCTACAAGCTTAAAGAAAAGAAAAGTGCATAATAGCTTTCTTGATTGCGTGCATGTGTGTGTTTGAATGCCGGGGCGGGCGGGCCATATGCTACGTGTGGCAGGCAGCTCTTCAGAAAAACAACAGAAAGCGAACAGGTTTATCTTAAGGGAAGGAGCCGTGGAGCATTCCCACAGAGCCTCATTAGGGGACTCTGGAAGCGAGGAGGAGGCACAAGAACCGATGCGACAGAGGCAGGTGGCGGTGGCGGTGGAGGAAGGGTTAGAACAGGACGTGTAGGTATCTGTGGCAGTTAGAGACGGAGGGAAATGGATCTCTGGGGACGATTAAATGATGAGCATCCACTGCTGCTTTTCTCCTGCATTGAAAACCGTTTGGGTTTTGTTGGCCAAAGGGGAGAGGGTAACTGGAGGAAGATGGGAAAGCATACCTCAAGGGCCATTGCCTCTTTACATCCCATATTTTTGAAGCGCCTTTTCTCCATTCCAACCCAATTGATTTTTATTGCACATCCTAGTCACCCAGCAGCTTTAGCAACTGTTTTTTCCTCCATAGACTATATGTGACAAGTGGACATATCCATTTGGTTTCAAAGTAAAGCCTATGCAGAACTGCCTAAATCCTGAATACTTTCTAATTGCTCGATTGCAAAAAAGACGTCCAAAGTCTTTGATAAAACGGCCATAATGTACTATTGAAGTTGTTGCTAGTTCTGCTTTATTTCCTTGTTAATTGTTTAGCACCAATACACCAAGTCAAATTCCTTGTATGTGTAAATTTACTTGCCAATAAACCCCGATTGTGATTCTTATCAGTTGATTTAGTTTATGATGTCAGTCTCCAGGTCCAAGTCTTCCTAAAGACAACATGATTTTTTGTTTGGTAAGTAACGGCCCCTCATTGAGTAAATCGTTTGACAGACTATGGTATGCTTTAGAGCAGTGGTTCTCAACTCGTCTAGTCTCAGGGTTTGCCACCAGTTTTTCCTTTGTGAAAAATCACGACCCAAATTTCTGATAATTTTGTTTTGACAAATCATATTTATTTACTGAAAAATTGTACAAAACAGTCAGTACAAAATGTGACAGAAGCAAGAAACTCTTTAAACAGCGCTTCAGAGACTTGCACACGTTTTTTCCAGGCACACATTCATGACCTACTGATAGATGGCTCTGAGAACCCCACCTCTGGGTCCCGACTCACCAGTTGAGTACCAGTACTTTAGAGCATGGCAACCTATAGAAAACGAACAAGTCCCCACCACAGTGACCTTGATAGAGGCCTGTGTGAGTTTCCATTCTGTCATCCAAATATGGTCAGCTGCAGGGATTCATGGGGTTGATGTTGGTTTTCTCCTGCCTCTTTATCCTGATGCCCTCCTCCCCCTTTTTTTGTTTTGACGCCATTTAATTAAATGGCATATATGTCACTGTAAGATTCCCTGATGCCCATTTTCA
The DNA here is from genome assembly GCF_963930695.1 of Labrus bergylta. Lineage (NCBI taxonomy): Eukaryota > Metazoa > Chordata > Actinopteri > Labriformes > Labridae > Labrus > Labrus bergylta. Next base: position 2,312,170 of record NC_089213.1, on the reverse strand, counting down.
ACATAGATTTCCCAGCATGTTAAGAGGTACACCCCTAAAATGAAGAGGGGGAAATACAATGTAAGGCCACTAAATGTAGAAAAAGTGAGAAAGCATTTGGACTCGATTAAGATGATAATGAAAGGATAGCCAGGAAGATGGAAGCACGTTCTGAAGGGTTATGGTTCGGTGTTGATTAGCACAGAAATCATACAGCTTTTCATCGGTATGCTTGGTGGTTAAATTCTGCCGTTTTCTTGGCATTAGCAGTCCTCAGGTTCTTCAGGAGTTGGCCTGAATGGTTGGGCTGTTTTTTTTTTTGAGGATATACAGTTTCACTCACCTCTGATTCATCGTCTGACCTACTGTGATTCCTTTTAGTAACGGTTGGCTGCGTCCCTGCTTTAAATATTCATGCTCAAATTTTCGCTACACCATCCTTGACTCAAGGAGACTAGGTGGAATCCCCCGTGCTGCGAAAAAATAGAATATTTTTATATAATAGCTCTTGTGCTTCAAAGCCAAAACGCGACCTGGGAAAGAAATCAAAGGGAAGCATCCCAAATCTCCGGCTAAGGCACAAGATGAGGGGAAAATGAGCTAAATCAATAACAATGCAATCTTCTCATTGTAATCGTAATTAAATAAACTGGCTGGTTACCTAACAAACAAACAGGAAAAGCTCCTCTGTGGGGATCCATAATGAGCCAATGACTTCCTCTTTGGCCTTGTTAGCTGAAATCTGCTGTTACGGTAATATGATATCCTGATATGCATTTTAAAGCCTGTCTGCCAGGCAAAGTTCAAAGAATTTAATGTAAATGAGAAAAGTAATCAGCAAGGCTGTCTGAAACGACTCCCCCTGTTCACTCACTGACTACTTACTACATAATAGACACTCAGAAGATTCCTCTGTTAGATTGAGATGTCATGCTCTGGTTGGCGCCCTCTGCCCCCCAAATTCGGTAAAGAGGTTTTATTCAAATAAAGCAGATTACTTGACGGGTTCAGACACTGAGCGATCATCCTCATTTTGCATTTTTCATTGGCAGGTGTTGTGTGGCACAGCTGCAATTTACCCATTTCTATAAAGCTGCAATCAGAGGCAACGACTAACATTAAGGTTGCAGTTTTATTTTTAGTACACCGCCTATCTTTTTTCGTTTGAAATTCATAACAAATTGTACATTTTCTCACTTTGACTTTCTAGACCAGCCTTTCCCAAACTTAAGACTGCCACGGCCGCTTTGAAATACAAAATTACTCCGGGGTCCTTTATCAAAAAATGTTCAGCTAGTTACTATTTGACCTCCTTCCGGTTCACCTTTCTAAAAAGTTAACAAGTGGCAAACTGAACGTCTGTCGCACAATGAAACCAAGGACAACGTTACAGCTCTGTATATTTCGTACATACTGTAGGCTTTCTTATTGGTTCAAATAGATTGCGAGCTATCCCTCGTGCTTATGAAAATATTTTAAGTCAGTCTTCGACGCAACCTCTGCTATGCGTCATAATTATGCTGTTCAACTTCTTTTTTATTACTTTTTATTGTCATCATGTCTTAACATACAGTACACATATTTTATATTCAACATAAGGATGACAATATTTTATATTTCTATAAGTGGTGCGGTGTCAGGAAGGTTGTGTCCCTCCAGTGATGTGGAAATTCGAAAAAAAATAACACGTACAAAACAGAAACAAGTATTACAGTTTGTTTAAAGTATCTTGGATCTGTGTCACATAAATTCATTCATTTTTTTCCCTCCGTCAAGGTTTTCTTCCCTTTCTCTACGATATTTAACATCTTTAGGAAGGGCAAAACAAACAAATTAGTTATAAAATGAAAGAATTTAATTTAATTTTGAATAAAGAGAAGAAGAGTCAAAGGGCGCGGTCACACTGGCCATCTGTACCGAGCTGTACTCAAGCACGATTTGCCCCCCACTGCGACACTCCCACGCTGGCCGGCACGGCCCGCGGTCTCACTGGCCAGGACTAACCGTGCCTAAAAGCACGATTACCTCTTGTACATAACGTCGTAATACAACACATGCACGCTTTATGTTATTATGAAGCGTGCTCAGTGGGCACGGTACGGATGGCCAGTGTGACCGCGCCCAAAGACAGGGTAGCATGCGCTGATAGTCCAGTTTGGTTAAATCGATCCCAAACTGCATTATCTAGGTGTGTCAGTCCAACTTTGAGAGATTCAACTCTGTATAACTTCGAATAGAACGACGATAACGCTCGAGAACGATAGAATCAAGTAACAGAGAAGCAGAGGAGCCGTTACTTTTGAAGTTGTGAGAGTGTCACTGCTGCAGACCTGAATAGCATGAGGCCAGATTCCTTACATGTGCTCTGTGTGGGTGTCTCAGTGTGTGTCTCTGCTATAAAGCGCTTAGTGTGTCCTGTTTCCTGAGTGTGGTTGTGTATGTTGTCTGCTTTAAAGGCCTTGGTGGACTGTAAAAAAAAAAGGTCTCGCTCTTGTGTCGTGTGAGGGAGAAAAAAGAGACCACACTCCTACAAAACAGGGAAGCTCTTTGCCTTACAAGCCATCAACCAATGCCGACCTCTTTACACACACACACACACACACACACACACACACTAACACAGACTAATCCTCCAGAGGAAAGTGGCCAGCGAGGCGCAGCGGGGGGGGGAACATGTGGTCAGTATAATGGAAGGGCACATCCTGCTCTGTGCCTCCTCAATCTCCCCCCCTCTCTCTCTCTCTCCCCCTCTCAGAAAAGTAAAGTAAAGGCCAAGTCATGCTTCCCACGGAGGTCATTGGTCGGAAGAAAAAAATGCCACGGTTCACTCGGTTCAGCTGTTCACACATTCTTTCCCCTCAGCATGTACTCGATTTGTGAGGAGTATGTAAGATAAACGACCTGGGCGATCACTTATTCGCCCAGTCAATGGGGGGAAAACGGGGCACAGCACAAGAATAGAAAACGGGCCTCCCTACACGCCGCTGAATGGGTGTCTCACGCAGATGTGAATGGAAGGTGTGAGGACGGACAATAACGTCAGAACAATGGGCGATGTTTATGCCAAGGAGGAAGACAAAAAAACCTCAGCGCCTCAGACGTAAAATAAGGAAAACCAAAATATGAGAACAGGTGATAGCTGCTCTCATGGCCCCGGTGAACTGCTGTTGTCTGAGATGTCAGGTTTTACATTGATTATATATGTTTAAAGGCTTTATATGCTATTTTTTTGATCCAGCAGATGTCGCCCTTGAGCACCAGCATGAACTCGCGGTGTATTGTTGTGTTAGCATGCTAATGCTAGCGATCTTTATTATGCTGGTATCTTCACACTGCATGTAAATTTACCTGAAATGAGCGTGATCTAGAAACACAGTTAAGCAGTGAGTACAGTATGTTATTCTTCTTTTCTCTAGTCCCTCAATTAAACAACTTTTATACATGAGGGGAGGAGTCAGCTGGCCGTCCGGGCGATGTAAACAAACTGAAGATAGGACTCTGAAAACTCTGAAAACATCACAGACAGTGGGACTCGGGTGTTACACCCATTGTAGACAGTCATGACTCACAGAGTTATTTTCAGAGGATATACTTGATTTCTACATTTGAGTGTGAAAAATCACAGATAAAGACTTTAAAGGATGTGAGGGGAGAGGAGTCAACCCCAAAACAAGAATGTATTTCTTTATTGTCCCACCGCAAAGAGTTTGATCAACTTTGATGTTTCTTCGCTTGAACGATGAAAGTAAAAAATCCTTCACCTTTCTCCTTTCCAAACAACAACACTCTAAAGGAACACAATTTTCTACAAATCGTTTGCCACCCTTGTTCCATTATCTATGTTTATTTTTTAGTTATTTGCTTTCCAGATATGTTTTTGTTTTGTGTGGAATACAACTTTGTGAAGATGGATGTATGGAAATTAGAAAGAAAGAAGTGTGTTGATTGAATTTCTGCTTATTGTCGTCTGTGATCAGTTTGTGTTTGTGCCCGTGTGTCACACTTTGTCGTTGTTTGTTCTCATGCCTGCTGACAGCCGCCAGCTTTCAAGCAGTCCAACTAGGGATTGACTCTGAGCCCCCCCACACCCCCCTCCCCTTTGATCCCTCCACCCTCCACCTCCTCTGAACGCTCTCTCTCTCTTTCCGTCTCCCTCCATTTTTTCTTTCCTTGTATCGGTGGAGCCTCGTCCTTTCATCACATCGATATTTAAAGCCGTCGTCTGCGCTGGCTGTCTCGCTCCCTCTCTCGTTTTATAAGTTTGCGCGTCACGTATCAAAGTGTGCCGGTGCGTCGTTGTCTGTACACGTGTGCGTTTTGTGTGTTCATGTGTGAGCAAAAGGCATTTATTGGTGCTGACAGGTAGTGTTGGCAAGTCCAAATGTGTTGCCGTGCTCGAGTGTCTAACGCAGAGGCTGACAGCCGAGTGACACCAGAGTAACCTCTGTGTGTGTGTGAAATCTTTTATTAACTTTGACATTTTTTCTGTTGTTTGAGGGCCGCTGTGACCCCCCCCCCCCCCAGTCCGCCTTCACAGCCATTCATGAAGTGCTCTTAAAGTGTATTGTTGGCTTTTTTTATATATTTACCTGCCAAATCTCTGAGGACTCTTCTAAAGCCCCCAAAACTAAAACTCAGTGGACAGAATGAGAGCTAAGACTGTGACTCAACCACAGGGACTGTGAGTGCACTTTGTACCACAAACAGCAGAAAACTGTTGAAATGATTCAAGTTCAGCGTTCTGTTGTTTCCTTTCAATATCAACTCCTAATATCTTCGGCCCCATAAAAACTTTTTAAATCCTCGGGGTGAATTCTGGTTGACACTCGGTTATTGAGAGACATGCTTCTCACACACTTGCACACACACCTGTGGACGTGCATTAGTGGTGAGATGTCAGAGTGGGGGTTGCTACACACTGCGACGCAGGGAGTGCACCGAAGCTGGTAGGGATTAGGCACCTCAGCAGTACTGAGGGAAGTGAGTCGGCTCCTCTCCAGCCCACCAGACCAACTTCAAAAACTTCGCTTCGCACCGGCAAACACTCCTGTTCCCAATCTAAAACTCTACAGACTGAGCCACCCAAACTGTTGATAATGGAAATTACATTTCGTACCTCAATTTTTAAAATTATTTTGTGTGACAGTTTGTAAGAACAAAGTAGTTATAGTCTTGTTTAAAAAAATTGGCATCTTTTTTCCCCCCATCAATATCAATTCAAGGCATACACAGCCAGTGTGAGTAAGGTCTTTTGCAAAGCGTATCAAAAATGGGCGGTTCTAGGCAGGGGCCAACAGGGGCCAGTGCCCCTGTAACACTGAGCTCGGTCCCCCCTGCGGCCACCCCTCCAAAAGGTAGAGCCCCCCTCAAAACACATACACAGTATTTGACTCACAATCTAGTATTAAATACTGTTACTGAAACAAATATAAATCATGGTATTTAATGATGTGCGCTATTATTAGGCATAATATTTATATATATTTTAAAGTGATCATCTTTGTCTATTTCTGACCTGGGTTTAATGTTCCCCTCTGACAAAACACCTGGCCCCCTCAGTAAAAGTGGTCTAGGACCGCCACTGGTCTCGAGATAACTTTTGTCATGAGTTGCCGTTACACAAATAATGATTGATTGACGGGCTTTGATTGTTCTTCTAAGTGTCATGTCTTTCCTCTTCTTCTTCTTCTTCCTCCTGCAGTGTGAAATGTCACTGTTAGACATCTCCTTGAGCAGTACTTTGTTTCTGGTTAAATTAAAAGTATAAGACGGATAACAAAACGGTCTACCTTTTGATCCTTTCTAGTGCTCATCAGCTGCGTTTTCCCTCCGTCTCACCAACACCTCCTGCTTCCTGCCTCACTGTATAAAGAACTGACTGCTTCCTGTGTTGGCTCTGAGCGTAAGAAGCATAAGGTCTTTTGGCATCTCGGCTGAAATGAAACAATGAGACAAAGCTAAAAAAAAAACATCTTGATTTTCCCATAAAGCAGCAAATTAAATCAGGCACACCTTAAGCTGCTGAGCACATCCTTTTTTATTTCCTGCGCAGCTCTCTGCCTGTGTGACTGCGGTCTGACCTTGTTTGGAAGCCTGTGACTCACTGCGGGCCATTGTCGGTCTAATCCCGGCCAGCTTTATTTGTGGGAGCATGTGTATGGCCTCCGTCTGGGCTTAACGTTGACTTAATGCCGCCGAGAGCCGAGCCACTTCTCTGTCCTTTGATCTGCGGTGGGAGCGACTGCACGCTTAAAGACACTCAAAGACCACAGCGTCATCTTCAGGAGGGGGGGGTTCCTCCCTTCCTTCCTTCTCGTTCTCGTCTTCTCTCTTTCCTGCTTTTGATTCACTGGCTGAAGTGAAAACCAGTCTGCCTTTTCTCTCCCACTTCTTCTTTTTTTGGTTTTTGTTTGTGTCCGTTTAGCGTTCTTTTTTTAAAGCACTCTGACGTAACCTTTCACATGCTGCTAGCGCTAGTCTCAATGTCTGAGTGCGCTGAACCATCCAGGCTAATGCTTTGTGTGGTCGGCCTGTTTTCATGACACAAGCAGACGGTAACAGAGAGATCTATAATTTTCTGCCTCTCGCACTTTTTTTTTTTTTGAGACTTCCTCTCTTGTGTTTCCACGCTGTCGACAGAAACGGGAGCCAGTGGGTGATGAGGGAATACCCTGTGTTTATAACTTCTACTTCCACAACCACGCTGCTGCTGCTGCTGATGTTTTTATTTATTTCTGTGTGTGTCTGTGGATGATTCTCTTTTTTATTTCTTTGCTAATCAGGCAGACAACAAGCTTTTCTCCCGATACAGGAGATGTGTTTCGTTTTCTCCTTTCAATACTGATTGACATTTTCTAATTGGCCCATATGGAGTTCCAACCAGTTAATAACATGTCATACTCTTAATTCTGTATGAGATATGACTGCTGCCAGTTTTGTTTTGTCTCTTTAATCAGAAGTAAGAAGGATCGTTGATTCATAAATCAAGAAATGTTTAAGAATTTCATATGGGGAAGATTTGTTTGACACATGTCCTTAACTTCAGTGTGTTTAGGATCAATGTAGAGATGCTGATTTCTAACTTGAGGTAGATTTAGTCATTGTTTTTCTTTTTACTGTTTTTTTTATTACTTAGGACAGTTTGTTTTAAAAGTGGAAAGAGAAGAGAATTTGAATTGGGACACCAGCGTCCCCGTCATTAGTGTCCAACGCTCCACTTACAGAGACTCGGGATCAATAAAGTATCTATCCATCTATTTATCCATCTATCTATCTATCTATCTATCTATCTATCTATCTATCTATCTATCTATCTATCTATCTATCTATCTATCTATCTATCTATCTATCTATCTATCTATCTATCTATCTATCTATCTATCCATCCAGCTACAGTCCTCCAAGCGGGCGGCCTAACCCACAGGTCCGACTCGGATTAAACATGGAGATCGTCTGTATCGTCGACTCTAACCGCCCTTCACTGGTACAAATGATGCAGATTTCAGAAGACATTGCTGCTCATATTGGTATCAGAACAATAATCTGCTCTTCCACAGTAGGGCTTGCTCAGACTGTTTGCTATACTCACTGGGTTCTGACATTACAGCCACCGGTCTCTCACTCTCTTTGTGAAATGCCAGAAGTAGAGTTGGGAAAGGAAGCACTGTCATCATCTCAAATTACACCTCAGCTCCCTTTAAACTCAGCAACCTCACACACTTTCCTTTTTTTTTTTTTTCCATCTGCATTCCTCCTTAATTTCATCCCCACATCCCTCATCTTGCCTTTTCACTGCGTCTCTCTCGCTCCCCGTCATTCCCCTCCTGCACATATTTATAACTCTTCCACCGACCTTATTGCTTTCTCTGTCGTCTTCTCACAAATACATATTGTATTTCTCTCTGTTTATCACAACTTTTTCCTGCCCTTGTTTGTCTCCCGAGACGGTGTCACACGAGTATCTCCTCTTCTCCCATACTTACCCATATCCCTCGCCCTCGCCCTCTCCCCCTCCCTCTCCCTCTCCGCAGACTTGGCACGCCAGGCAGAAAGGCTCTTTTCAGTCTGATTACTTCGGCCATGCTCCAAAGTTTGTTATTTTTCCCCCCCCTCCCCTCCCCTCCGCTCAGTCACACTGCCCAGCTTTACCCCTCCACACAGATTAGTCATCCACTGTTTTACTGCTCCACGTTATTTAAAAAAAAAAAAAAAAACTGCTCCCAAGTTCCCTTTACATTGGCGCTCCTGGCTGCTCGTCGCCGCTGCCAGGCAGCTGAGGTTAGCACAGGCCAGATGATGTCATGACGCTGATTTTCCTACCTTGCTCACGAGTCAGTCACATGGAGGCGAGCTGTGGAGGAAGATGAAATGGAGAGGCTTTCAGGTTCTACATTGACGCAAGCTAACGGGCTAATTTACCATATTCAAATGGCGACCATTTTCCTCTGTTGTCACCTACCGTCCGGGTGGGAACCTGAAACGCTGTTTTAGTGCCGTAATACTGAATTCCAGCTTTAGGAAAAACACATTTTGATTTAATATAAACCAAAATAAGACAATTGATAGAAAAATCCAACGAACAATAAACCTTTTGGTAGCTAGCTTACAGTACTGTTAGCTAGCTAACGCTGAATTTATATACATTGAACCTAAATACAAAAAGACAATAAATACAAACAACCAACAGATTACGAGCTAACCGTACTTTCAGCTGGCTAACTTTCGGGATAGGGAGGGAAATTAGCCTTTTCTGTTGCTATTGCTAGCTAAGAAGTGGTTGAATGCTCCACTCTCTGTTATCTTATGGCAGCTAACACATTATCGAATATGTTGTTGTAATTGTGAAACCCCACATTTGTAAGACCTGAAACACACCAGTTCAAGGTTACACTGTTATTTAAGTTTTAAGTCAGAGGACAAATAGCAGACACGTGAACGAGGTGTGCCGTGTTATGCAAAGCTACCAGAAGAAGGCCGTAAACGTGATTTAAACACAGCTACCAACACATGCAGTTTTGGATGTTTGTGTTATCCCCGGGGGTATGCGTGTGTGTTTGTGTGTTTATGCCCTCACTGGAACAGGCCTGCTCAGTGTGTGTTGACATGTGCAGTCAGCCTGTAGCTTATGTGTTTACCCGCGACCGCAGAGCATGACTCCGACCGTCCGCTGAGCACATGTGCTTGTTGGACGCAGACGCACAATACGGGCTCAGTGTGTGTGTTTGACTGTTGGCGAGGTCATTAGATCAGAGGGAGAGCAGGTGGTCGCCGCCTACTTTAGCCTCGACATCCCCCCCCCCCCCCCTTATACACACATCCCTCTTTCGTCCTCTTTCGCAGTAGTAGGGGTCAAAGGTGAGGCCAGGAAAAGGCTGCTGGCTCAGACGCAGAGACATTCCAGCATTCCTGTGCATGCTAAATCGGAGCCAACATGGCCTCCTCTCCCTGGAGATCAATGGGCCGCGATGTTATTTAAACACAAGGTGACCACTTGGGGGAGGAGGAGGAGGGAAGGGGGGGGGCGTGGGGGCACAGAATTATTCGCAAACTGAAAATAAGTTTGCCCAATGATAACCTCATCATGAAGTCATTTCTCAGCTTGACGGGTTAATACATTATTTATATCCTCGCAAAAATACTCAGATTTGAAATCACCCCCCCCCCCCCCCCCCTCCCCGATCCAGAATATTTTAAAATGGACTTCAGTCCCAGCTGAGTTTTTTTTAAAGGAGTTGATGAATAATTCGCTGTGATCCACTCGTCTCCCTATACAGCACCAATCAGACTAAATCACTGCTAAGTTCTTGTATCTTTTGAGGAGACACACTGTAAAAGCTCGACCCCTAACCCTCCATCTTTGTTTAAAGGAGGCATTAGAAAGCTTTTAAATGGAATAAAAACACCAAGGATTTCTCCCTGACATCAGCAGGTACTCCTCTGAAGTGAAAGTAAGCACATATTGTATGGATGACTATTTTTTTTAAAAGGAACACTTCCGAAAGCATACGGAGAGAGGCTAAATGCAAAAGACAAAATTTCAGATGCTGCTTTAAAAAGGTTTCACGCTAAGGCTGCATGCTATTGGGAAAAAAAATGGCATTGTGACATTTGTTCTTACTGCATTATAGCAATATAATGAAATACAGGATTTTGAACCTGATGTTTTTCAAGTGCATCGTTTAAAACATACGACCACACATCCTAAAACAGTTAGCACATTGTAAAAAAATTTAAACAAAAACAGAATGTGATGAATTTAAAGAGACTTAAAAACCATAATTGATTGAAAATAGCCTGAAAACAACGTAACAAATGTTAAAACTGTAGAGTTTTCATTTTTATCATGATTTTTAAAAAACATAAAGCCCAACCGATTCATCGGCCAGCCGATAATATGGACCGATATTAGTATATCAAATGACCATCGGTATCGCTGATTTTATCGCAGATATGCGCCGATATTACTAGATTAATTCACAAGTCAAATATCATTTCATTTGAGTATCATTGTATTACACGAGCAGTTCCCTCTTCTGGTTGTAACCAGCAGAGAGTGCTTTATGGAAGCATTATCACTTTCCACAGTGTCAGGCGGTGATGCACGTACATGCTCTGTTACCTGTACCTCAGTGTACCTAGATCTATCTATCTCTACAGACTGAAGATAGATCTAAGAAATATATCAGCCGATATATCGTTATCTGATTTTTTTTTTCTCCCCAATATCGATATTGGTATCGGCCCCAAAAATCAAATATCGGTCGGGCGGTATGTAGTCACCTCTGTTTTCTCTTCTCTGCACTTCTATGCCTTTCAAATTCCTGCTCAGAGCAATTCCCCAGTTCTCCTCTTAAACTTCAAACTGCTTCTAAAAATTTTATCAGATGAAGTTTTTTTCATAAGAAGATCTAATGGGCTTGCAGATGCACAAAAAAAAAAAAGAATACAAAATACAACAGTTTCTACAAAGCAGGCATGAATTGATCTAAGTATTATGAAACAATCCTTCAAAGAGGAGAATCAGTGTACAGAGAAATGAAGGATTGCATCTTTATTAATCAAAATCACTCCCCCTGTGTCGTCTCCTGATTGAGTCTTTGTCATGTTTGTATTGTGTTGACTCCACAGGACTATTTAAGTTCCTGTTTCTTTAAAAAGTCAAATATAGCTCTCATTTCAGATGAATCTTTGTCTCATGCACATGGTTACATAAACTGTAGTGATCCTGGAGAGCTGCAGGAGGAAGGGAGTGTGTGTGTGTGTGTGTGTGTGTGTGCAGGCAGAGCAGAGCTGGAGAACTGAATGATTTATAAAGATTGATGTCTCACTGTGCTCGGGTAAAGCAGCAGTGCGTCTGTCACCTGGGTCTGGAACCGCCTGCAGAGCCTGCTGATTTATCTCACAATCTGCATTTGTGCTGATGCAGGCTCTGCAAACAAATATTTATTGTAATGAAACGTATACATGAGGAAGATATCAATTTTGCCCACCATGAAAGTCTGAATATTGGATTGCAGTTTTATTGCTGACTAATAAGGTTATCGCCTTTAAGTATGCACGCATGGACAAGGCTCGGTATCAAAACACAATCTTTCTGAGTAACATTAGACTGGTTCATATTTCCAGTGTAGGTGAATATTTTGCCTATAATCTTTGACTGTTATTTATATACCTATCTTTAAACCAAATACCTCAAAAAAGCAGCTTCTTTGACTGCTCGGCCAGCGGCTGCTTTCTGGTCACGTTGAACTTAGAACCTAAAATGTAAACAGGATTTTGTACAAATTGAAGCAAGCGTCCATTGCTTGGCTTTGAGGTCATGTATGTTAACATGCATGTTTATGTCGAGCTACTGTTATAGCTCATTAGTTGGTATTCTGTCCCATGTTTGACTCCGTTGGTGCCGATTTGCGCCCTTTCAGCTGGTTACTGTTGGACCTCCTTCTGGTTGATCTTGATTACAAGTTAGCAAGCAGCACAACATGGACTACTGTACAGCTCTGTACATTGTGCATGCTTGTACATGCTCTACACTTTACTTTTGGTACAAATGCAATTCACGCTGTCCCTCATGCATAGCGTGATATGCAGACGACAACGCGTTATCTGCTATACTACGTATTTATACTGTTCAACTTCTGGGGCACAAGTAGAACACATTGTCCAGTTTGGGTCTTATTGAGGCATCTGCATGCAAGAGTAAATTGTACCCAACCGCATTATCTAGGTGTGTTAGTCTGACTTTAAGAAATTTGACTCCCTACAGTTTCAGTAGTAAAAACAATGTCATCGTGAAAGTCCAGTTTCAGTCAGAGTTTTATACTTTTCCAGGCAAAATACTGAACATTCTTCAACACAAAAAAATTTAAAAAGTGAGATTTTGGTTCTTTTGGATTGTTCATCTGACGCAAGTATTGGTTTAAAAGTCATAAAAAAATGATGAATTAACGTTCATCAGTGAAACAAAACGCATGAATTAGAATCCAAGTAAGATCTACCCAGGAACATTTGATAGTAACACAGATGGAGACCTCAACCAGACATATGTCAGGCCGTCTGTTCTTCCTGCGGTCCTGCCCTTTGTGTTTTTTTTAAATGTTCTATTGGATTATTTACACTCTGAATAGACTCAACATGAAACTTTACTTTGCCTCAATCCCAAACATTCATAATGCCATGTAGACGTTACCAAAAGAAAAAATGCATCTTCATTATAAAACTAATCAACAACTTGTGTTAATCTCTGTGACTGAAGCTTGAAAAGCCTGCAGAATGATTCTTCTATAGTTCAAGTGTGATTATAAAGTCTGACAATCAGAATAATCCAAAAAAAGAACAACTGTGCTTTTGCATCAGATATGAGGATGATTACTGTGACCCACAGCGGGGAAACTTGACATTTCACTCTCCCTTGTACATTTAAGATTCCACAGGGAGTAATTGTGGAAACCGGTCATGATTAGACATGTTTGCTTCCTGCAGCTTTTTGGACTGATGTTGGATTTTTGTATATGAGGCTGAAAAAACTGATGAGCAGTGACACATTTCTGGCAAGTTGGTGAAAGAAAAGCAAGTGATGTGTGGCTTGGTTCTTGTCCATATGATTTAATTTTACTAATAAAAATAAAGAAATCAGCGTTGTGTTGGCAGCACTGA